>NC_079453.1:24895255-25055255 GCF_903798145.1 Danio aesculapii | reverse complement strand
GGGGTCTGTAATGATGACAATTTTTTTAATAATAGTCTTGTGTGTTTTAGTGCTGCCACTAAAACTAGGAATGTCCCGATCAATTTTTTTTGTCCTCGTGTCCGAGTCCAAGTCATTTGATTTTGATACCGAAACCTGATCTGATACTTTTATAATACATAAAAAAGAATAAAGAAGAGCGAAGAAGCAGATCCAAGATGTTCCTTGTTTTAATTAATTGACCTTAATTTTAACATTCCACAACTCCGAGCACTTCTGTTAGGTATTTATTCATTCATTCTCTTTTGTTTACCCACTGCGCCACTGTGTCACCCAGCCATATTTTTTTGGTGCATAAAAAACAAGCATGACAACAATGTAAACAAAATAATAAATGAATACAATTTATTATCAACAGCACTTTGTTCTACTGGTAAAGTTTTATCAACCTTAAACATCAGGAATAAAAACACTTGAAACAGAGCGGAGGTACTTCTTTGTGGTCTTATTGCTTCTAAACATGACTTAAAGTAGTGTGTGTGTGTGTGTGTGATCAAAAGTGACAGTGTTTATTTTGCTAGCACACAGTTGTATTCTTTTGGGGAACAATTAATCTGAGCAAGTTTATTCAATGGAAAAAAAAGGATTTGTTTTGGTAATCAAAGCATCCTTGCGCCATATTTGCCCCAGGACAATAATAGCAAGTACATAAAGTAATTCCTGTAATGTAATGGGAACATTTGTACAAAGTAACATTTATTTTTAGCTACAACGAGAAAGTGAATGGTTTATGAATGTATACAAAATTCTTTTTCAGTGTGAAAAGAAAAGATTTTCGAATAAATTTGGATTAATGCACATGCATATTACCGCAGGCTCAGTGTTTAATCTCCTTATCAAATCCTATATGCAAAACATGATGGAACTAGAAATACACTGCTGATGTAGTTATGCAACTTATAGCAGGTTCATGATCAAAACTGCGTGCATTTTACAGAAAACCTCGGTTTGGTTATGCCTTAGGCCTGTGCGTATAGATTTGGTTCGTGGTATAGATGCACATAATTAAACATTCAAACATAACAAAAAAATCTCATGCTAAAAGCTTCATGCTAAGCTATTTCAAACAGCAATATTTTACAATTAATGTCATTTAATAATTCAAAAACTAACCAGTTGAAGATGTTATTTTAGAAAATAAAAGGACTCTTTACAGTAGGTAATGCTACTCTATATACAGTAATTAAGCTGTTTTAAAGAGGTATACATGACTGTCTTTTGGTTACATAACATATCTTAACTGCACTGTAGAATATTATATGATCAATTAGTCCTGACATCATATGTTTTTAGGTCATTGTAACTTAGAAAATAAGTTAGAACATGAATACTTAAAGTTACGCAAGCGGTTTTAAGTTCAACGTAAAACCGTTCAACGTGAACGTAATATAAGTTCAACGTACTCATAAGGTTTGATTCAGCTTAAAAATTTAGGGCAACCAGGATTTTTTTACAGTGTGGTGAGACAGTAATATTGTAGTCACTTTTTATTTATTCCAGATCTCTAAATAAGCCAAGCCAATGTTGATTCAGGTTTTATTACAGACTCTTTGCTTTTTTGCATATAGTCTCTTCTCTGTTTGTAGTTTCTTTCGTTTTACAATCAATGATTAACAATAAGCACTAAAAGTCAGACTATTTTGCTCTGTGACATTTTTTATATACACATACATTCAGCGCTTACAAATTCATTATACCACTGTTGGCAGCGCAGTGGGTAGCACAATCGCCTCACAGCATGAAGGTCAGTTGGCATTTCTGTGTGGAGTGTGCATGTTTTCCTCGTGTTCGTGCGGAAAAATGGTGTGAAAACCCATGCGAACACAAGGAGAACATGCAAACTGCGCCACTGCAGCAGCCCAATAGTAAAATTGAAAAGTATGGATTTTTTTTTGCTTTAAAAATACTGGTGTGATTTTAAACAGCATACACATTTTGGTGGATTAACTATTACAGTAGCAAATTATTTTAGTAATGAATACTGTTAGTTTAGTTGTGGCACTTGCATTATACTCTTATATTAGTAAGAGTGTGTTTCAGGAAAAGACAAAAACACAAAGATGGATTTGGAGTTTAATTGAAGTTATAATACATGCTATGAGTGTAGTTGATGGAATGATTGTCATTTTGTTAACATTTGGTTGCAAGTAAAATTTTGGCATTTCAGTTGCAAGTTAAATATTTTAACCGACATCCATGATTTCATTCAAGTTGTGCTAATAAATCCCCTGAAATGTTCTTTTTAGAGTGGTAAGAATTATTATTTTTTTGGTGCAGATTTACATGCATGATAAAAATCGATGCAAAATTGTCACCTCGAGGGACTTCTGTTGGCAAAGAACTTACCCCCTGCCGATTTCTCATCGACTTTGTCTATTGAAGATTGGCACATGAATTCATCCAGTCTGATCAATAGGAAGCTGCTTTTAGTCCTCTGTGTAGGTGGTGCTCTGTACATCATTACATTGTACTTGCACTTTAGGGCTAGTGGTTTGTCTAAACTTTGTTTCAAAAAGATTTCAGCAAATGCTGCTTGCTTAGTAATTGAATAAACAGAGATTGCAGATTGAGATTGAGGGCAGAGATGTGATACGCTTTACCCAAACAAACAGATTTCCCAAACACTTGTTCCTAATCTGTGCCACCCCCTCTTCATGGTGTTTTGTGTGCACAGCTGGCATCCAAAGAGATGTGCAACCAAGCAGTGAATTGCTGGAATCATGTTTTCCAAATCCACCCCTACAGTTATTTACTAAATATGTGTTGTTGTTATGGCTTCAGTCCAGTCCAGACCCTTCATAGCAGTGCCTCTGACTGGTCTTTTGAGTCCTTCTCTTTTCTTTCAGCTTTGTCCCATATGCCCTGGCATTTTCATGACACTCTTGATGTCACTGTGGTCCTCATGCTTTGGTTTTGGCCTCTGCTTGTACTTCGACATTTTCATTGCTGGTTTATGAGAGTAACCGATGTTGAAGCTCCCAGTGTGCTTTGATTAGATATGCTCTTCTCATCCACCAGTGGATGGCTGAGAGCTGACTTACAGGCTTATGAGTTCTCTGAGTTCAGCCTCCATCGATAGAAACGCCAAAATAATTGGTGAAAGTGGATTATTTTGGGCCAGAATCCAGTCAGACTCAACCCTGCTGAGTTCCCTTTGTGCTGGGAAGTGGATACTCATGAAAAAAAGCTCCTCTGTTACTTTTTAAGAGGGTCCTAGAACTGTTTTTACTTCAAAACCCAGATTTTATTCTGGATATCAAGTGGTCATCCAGCATAGATCCAAAAGACTGCAAAATGTTGATGATTTAATGCTCTTGGTCATCGATTTAGTGTACCAAACCCACTCGCAGAAATCAAAAAAGGTTTTTGAGAATAAGCAGAAATTGCACAACCTGTTCAGGACATAGACTGTAAAAGATATGGATGTAGTATCTGTGACATCACCCATAGGTTTCTGAAGAGTACAAATGAAGCTACAATTGGGCGTGGCCAACAGTTTCCATTTTTGTTTTCGCGTCTTGCCCCGACCCAAAAAATTCAACAAGGCATAGCGTGAGCAGAACTAAAGATGCCTGCTAGCATTTTGCTTAGACGGCTTTTCTTATAGAGAAACACTTAACACTTCATTAACTTCAACTCATATGTTTTCTGACCACTTGTGCTTGGTTGTACACTATATCAATAAAGTGTTTAGTCTTTTAAAAACACTGTTGTAATACATTGAGCCACTAAGCTTTGTTCTTATGATGTCTTTCTCCAGGAGGAAAACCCGAATTTCTTCCAAATACTTCAAATATAGTCTGTGTTAGTAAATGCAAGGTTATTTATGAAATCCAGACATAATACTGTATGACAACGTTTCAGATGACTGTTCTATAGCCTACAGCTAATTAATCTGTAAACGAAACAGATGAGTTTTTAAAAAAGTTCACCCCCTCACAGCTGTCATGAAATGTAATATTAGCTATAAACACCAAAATTGTTTTTAGTACCAGGCTGTAAACTCCTTGTTTTCTGCTGTAAAGTTGGCCATTTTAACCTTGGGGTCAATACAAATGTACTCTATTATGGAGCCAGGCATAGTGGAATTTCGATAAATTGCAGTTTCAGTTACTTCCGTATTAGCTTCAAGAGGGAGAACGAGATGTTGCTGCTTGGTTCAGAATGACATCTATCTTCAATACCATTCAATTATAGTGTTTGTTTAAAAGAAATGTATAGTTATAATCTGCAATAATGGATTAAACTCTAAAATGTGACCAAAAAGGTTTCAATTAAATAAAAAATAAATAAATTAACATTGATATTAACAAATCAGCATGTTAGAATGATTTCTGAAGAATTACCCGACATTATAAGTCTACATGAAACTGAATTCGCTTCAGTCTTTTATTTCAGAATGATGATGTATTTCCAACTTGGAAATATTGTATTGTGGGTGGAGTTTTAATTTTGTGCTCCTCCATTCATCTCGCACTTGCAGCAAACTAATGGTAAAAGGGGTGTGACTAAGCATTTTGGACAAGCAATCAAACTGATGGTAATAGAGAAGGTCTGCTATTGCAGAGCAGAAGCAAATGGATAGAATTTGGTTTAAAAGTGATTTTTTTTTTTCAGTATGCATTAATTGTTCACCTTAAGAAAGAAACATTGTATGGATACAATTTTGATTTTTATGTGGACTTTAAATACTGAAGTAATGGCTGCCGAATATTTGGTTTTACCAAATGTGCAATGTAATGTGCAATGCAATGTAAATGTATGTGTGTTTTATATATATGTGTGTGCCTTGGTAAGCATGAGACATCTTTCCGAAAATCTGATAATTTGTACAAAGTGCAAATGTGTATAAGGTTGTGTAATTACGTACCTATTTGTTTGTAATTTGTGTATTTTCCTCCAGTAATCCTTTCAATACAGCTACAAAGCACTGTCTTCTAGGATGTCTGATCTGTTATTAATTATGTATGTGACACTGATTCATCCCTCATTCCATACTAATATACCATTGAGCATGATTCATGCATCCTCATTGATTCCTTTTTACAAGTATGAAGATATATTACTTTTAATACTTACTCTTTCTTCTTGATTTGCAGACTTTGACTGGAATTACTTCTGGTCTTGGAGTCGTTTTGTGGATTACCTGCAGTGTGTACTGGCATTCACGGTGCTGGCCGCCTACGTGACGTATCTGCTGCTGGACTCTGTTCTGTTCGTAGAGAGCCTGGGTTTCCTGGCTGTATTTACTGAGGCCATGCTGGGAACACCACAACTCTACTGCAACTACCAGAACAAATCTACTGAAGGCATGAGGTTTGTACTGGTAATGTTCTTACTCTAAGCATGGTTTATACGGGTGCTGAAAATGCTTTCACTTTAATTTAGTGTTTTTAAGATTTTAAATATTTTGAAATCTTGTACAAAGTTTTTGAAACTGCTTGAAAGTGTAATTATGTTGCTTTCATAATAGTTTACATTATTAAATAGTTATAAATAATGAACTTTTAAAATTAAATATAATTTTTATCTTGAACTGAACTGCAGCAGTGCAGCTGGGGGCAGGTGTGCGCGTGATGATTGACAGGTCACTGAGCCAGTGACAGCAAAGAGAGTGCAATAACTCAACAGCCGACCAATAGAGAAAAATCATGCAGCCATTAGCTAAATTCTCTGTCAGTCAAACTACTGGAAGTAGGAAATAACTTCTGTGACTGATTTAGAGCAATGACTGAGTGACAGCATATGCAGAAGTCAAAACACACGACTGCTTTGTTTAGATTTTAGTAACTATAACTTTTTATTCAGTTTGTGGTCTCATTTTATCTGTAACACTGTAAGCTGTGACATCGACTTGCCTTTTACTGTAAAGACGTTGTTTTCGCATGTAAGTACCATGGTAAAGCGATGTAAACAATAGGTCTCCGGCAGAAACGGTGACAAACAATTGAATAACCATCCATAATTCAACACTATTGTGTTGGTGGACTAAATGTGCTTGATCGGATATTTTTCTGTGGACTCTTACCTTTTAAAATAAACCGTGATGTACAGCAATAAATGCGTGTGTGTCTTGTTATTACGATGATATAATGTCCATATCTAATAAGCGTCTTCTGTACCACTGTTACACAAATTTAGCAAATACATTCTTTATAAACTTCCCATTGAAAAAACAACTAGCTGCAATGGCCTCTTGAGGGTTGTAGCTTTAAACTGATGTACAGTTTGTCAAGATTACTCATGTTCTTTTTGATGTGATCTATTCATAAACATTGACATGTGGAAAAACAGCACCCCAGTGCTGGCTAAGAGTTTAGGGAGGGTGGTGGGTAGGTCAGACGATATCAAGCTGATATATTATGCATGACGACAAGCGGACCGGCTTTTCTCAATGAAGCATGTGAGAAGCACATTGAGATGGGCAGAAATGTAAACAGCGGCCTTGAGTAATGCCCGTATGAGAAAAACATGTCCAATAGCATTCTGTATTTGACATTGTCAAAAATGTACACGATGGCCTATAGTGGATTTGTGAAAACAAAAACTGCAAGAAGGTGCGGCACGGTGGCACAGTGGGTGGCGCTGTCGTCTTACACAGCAAGAATGTTGCTGGTTAGAGCCTCGGCTGGGCCAGTTGGCATTTCTGTGTGGAGTTTTCATGTTCTTCACGTGTTCGCGTGGGTTTTCTCCATATGCTCCGGTTTCTCCCACATTCCAAACACATGCGCTATAGGTGAATTGGGTAAGCTAAATTGTCTGTAGTATATGTGTGTAAACGAGTGTATGGGTTTTTCCCAGTGATGGGTTGCAGCTGGAAGGGCATCCACTGCGTAAAACATATGCTGGATAAGTTGGTGGTTCACTCCGCTGTGGTGACCCCTGATTAATAAAGGGACTAAGCCAAAAATAAAATGAATGAATGAAAACTGCAAGAATATGTAGTCCAGGGAGAACATTTCTCGGTTCTCAAAAATGTACCCCTGGGAACATATATCCAATGAGCCTGGGTTAAAAATTCCTTTTACCCCATCGTTTGTACTGTGGTCCCCAAAAAATCTTAATTTGAGAGGCTTTCTGGCACTTCCCCTTAAGGGGGTCGCACACCAGGTGTGCCGCGACATCCAGTACCACATATTTTAGAATAAGGGGGGTAAGGGGAGTGGAAGGGCTAAGTTGTAGAAATGGGATTGGGTTACACAAAACTTACACAGACAAGCTGTTACATACTCTGTACAATAAAAAAAATTACCTCATAACTTAAATATTCTAACTTGGTCCTATGGTGAAATGGCAGACTTCTTTCTGGTGAAGCATGTGGGACTTCTCCATTTAGGAGGAAATTGAAATAAAGTTTCTTGAAACAAACATTACTTGAATTATGTTATGATAACTTTGACATTTTTACATTCGCTCAGTCTGTTACCAGTGAGCGAGGACAGAAGCCTCCGCTGTTTTAGTGCATGAACAGAGGATCATGGGAAGTGATACGTGGCAGAACAGTCACACCTTCAAATCTGCTGGTCAGACTTCCTGCTCAACTGGTTTATAAAACACTTTTGCTAAGCTACGGGAATCAAATATAGTCTTACATTTACGTTAACTGGTTTAGTGGATCTTTTCAAATGTATTTATGTTTCTGTTCTTGTGCTTTCTATTCGATTGCACAGCACAATTTAGTAAATGAGCTACAGTGGTCGAAACTGAACTCAAAACAAATGAATCAGACCAAAATAGTAATTAGGTAATGTTTCATGGTGACTGTTAGTTGTATAAGATGCATTGTATGTGTGTGAGAGGCGTAATATCTTGCATAACCTTTTGAGAGCTGGTGTGTGTGTGTGTGTTTGCTGTAAAAACACATCCTGTCATTGTGACTTAGTGTTTTTGGTAGTCTCTCATGCTGAGATGCCATCCTCTTCTCTGTTTTCCAGCATTTGTGCTGTGTGTGTGTGTATGTATGTGTGTGTGTGTGTGTGTGCGCGTGTCCATTCACCCGCACAGATTTGATGGCACAAGCAGGGAGCCACCACTGGCAACATGCCAGTCTGATGGGATAAGGGTTGCTGCCTTCTCGCTCTTTGTGCATGTCTGTGTGTGTGTTTAAACATCTGTGCTTATAGAGCCTGTATTGCTGTATATCTGTAAATCTGTGTATATGCAAACAGGGTTATTTGCATATGCTTATGTTTATGTATTTTTTTTAATTGAATTCTCGTCTGTTTTTGGGTATAGGGAATATAAAATAGGAAGGATATTTAAATATACATAAACAATTCCACAGTTTGTCTCTTAGATGGTCTCACATGCTGAATAAAAATGGCCTTTTAAAAAAATAAAATCAGTAAATAAATGTAGTGTTTGAAATATTATTACAGTTATAAATATATTTGTTCCTGTGATTTCAAAGCTGAATTTTCAGCATCATTACTCTAAACTTCAGTATCACATTGTTATGTGATGGACGCTGACAACGGAGTTAAGGATCCAAAAAATAATAGGATAGAAAAAAAATTATAAGCGAAATAAAATTTGTGTGATGAAAGACAATGACGAGGCTCATATGTTGACTTTTTGTAAAGTATAGGCTACTATAGCAAATAACAATTTTGTTGTTTACATATGATATTGCGTTAATTTGCATACATGTTTTATAATTTGTAAAATGAAAGCCTGTTTGGTGCAACGTTATCATTATGCAAAAAAATCAAGAACATTTTTGGATTTGTTTGATTCATAGATTAGGTAGGCTATTTTAAAAATGGATATTTTATAAGAACTATTAATAACTGTAATTTTCCACATGGAAAAATGGTTGGTTTGCTGCTTGTACACTAAATAATCAATAGCCTATTTGTTGAGTTTATGATGTAGATCCAAGACAGAGGCTGTCAGCATCAGCGCTAGTTTGGAATCAACTCATCTGTGTCAAACTGTGACCAGCAATATCCTACTTTCATCTTGCTTCTTGAAAGTAGGATATTTAAAAACATCTGTAGGCACGTGTGGTTGCACGTGTTACCATACCACCAGTTAACAAATATGTTGCACATCAGGGGCCGATCACACTGAACGCGCCTTTCCATTCCAAAAGTGTGAGGTATACCACACTGTGTTTTTGTTGACTAGAAAAAATGAAGCAAAAAGATATTAAATATTGTAATATTTAATTATTTTGTGATATTCAAGATTTGTAAAGTAATACAGCTCTGGATAACTAGAAGCAGCTACCACTAGTCTCTCCTCCATCTTCAAAAGTCTTCGTAGTTGTCTTGACAATACAAACACTGCTGTCACCTCAATGGAAACCCTGCCTCTGCTTTCATCTGAACGCAAAAAAAAAAAGATTTCGTTGTGATTGGCCCCTTATGCTGCTAAACTTAAAAAATATATAAAATAAAAAAATTTAATCAGTTAACTGAGACCATTAATTTTCACCCTTTCGGTTAACGGTGAATCAATTATTTGAGCATCCCTAAAGGCAAAGCAAGGGAAACGCATCGTAAAGTTCACCAAATAGTTTACAAGACTCTGCCCAGATGACTGTCTGTGTGCTGTACATAGTCCATGAATCAGTCCATGAAAGGCTTCAGCTGTGCGTGTTTGTAATAAGTGGAAAACAGGTGTGTGCGAGGTGCATGCTGGGAGTTGCAGTTCTTTAGTGTGATGTGTGTGAAGTTCTCCATCGATCCGCAAGGATTAGATCGCTGGAGATAGTGACACACATGGTCATTTTAGAAATCATTTTAACTTACTGATTTGAAACATTTCTTATTATCATCAGTGTTGGAAACTATTATGCGGATCAGTATATTTGTGTAACATATAATACATTTGTATTTGTCGGATTCATTTATTAATAGAAGAATGTTTTTTATTTGGACCAATTGGCATTTCTGTGTGGAATTTGTTCTCCCCATGGTTACGAGGGTTTCCTCTGAGTGCTCCCGTTTCCCTCAAAGTCCATAGACATGCGCTATAGGTGAATTGAATAAACGAAATTAGCTGTTGTGTGTTTGAATGCAAGAGCGTATGGGTGTTTCCCAGTACTGCGTTGTGGCTGAAAAAAGGCATCCGCTGTGTAAAACATACAGCATGCTGGAATAGTTGATGCTTCATTCTGCCATGGCAACCTCTGAAATAGAGACCAAGCTGGAGGAAAATTGAATGAATGAATGAATGTTTTTAATGAAATTTTTACCTAAATAAATAGTATTAATAAAAAACAACAACTTGTGAATATTAAATATCTCCTTGGAAATGTTTCATTCTGATTGGCCAAAGTTATATCCTGCATTACGTTAGTTAAATGCCTCTCATATCACTTCACACTCTGTATCATCTTCTTACATGATTAAGTCATTTCAAACATCATAAAACCTAACATCATCATATAATAAAAGTATTTCATCACACCACATAATAAAATAATTCAAGCTTCTCAGTTGGGGTTTATAGATATCTACCTGTTGTATTATCTTGTCAGTGTTTATTTACCGACAATGATTTGCTGACTGCATATTTTTCTACTTAATGTTTGTTTTTCTTTACTAAATAAATATGTAGATTTACATGAAATATTGATCATCTTGCTTATGGTTTAGCACTAAGTTTGTAATATGAAATATGGCCCTGACAAGCATGGCAAATTCAGTATAATAACATATTCATTCTAAGTTACTTATTCTTCCAATATTATGATGTCATTCAATTCTACCAGTTTCTTTTACCAGTAACTGTTTCTGAGGTTTAAATGTTGTTTACAAACTGTATAGTTATTGTTTATTTCATCATAAACTGATGTTAAGATGTGACAAAATTTATCATGCGACATCACAGCCAAGGGTGAGGTTTCTTCAATCACTATTAAACAAATAATCACAATCAACTCAATCAGCAAAAATCATTTCAAGGCTTCAAAATCAAGCCTTCCTATAATTTAAATAGTAGAAAATTGTGCTCACAATAACCAAGGTTATGGATTCTATTCCCAGGGAAAGCAAGAACTGATAAAATCTGTACATTTTAATATAATGCAAATCACTTTATATTTAAATTTCTTCCAAATGCCTAAATGTAAATGTTTTTACATTTCGAAAACCTCTTGGATGGCCTGAGGGTGAACAAATGAACTTTTTTTGTCTGAACTTTCAGTTTTAAACCGTGAACAGTTGAGGTCCAAAACGTCCAGGGATGCAGCAGTTCACCCCAAAATGTTATTTGCTCATTATTTACTCACCCTCAAGTGTTTTCAAACCAGTTACAGCTTCTTTTTCTGTTGAAGACAAAATAAGATAATAACACGCACATAACCGGTAACAAGAACAATGGTGAATTACAGAGCCGTGTTTGTGCTTCAGGCTCTGCTAAATATTTTAGCACTACTGGGAAAAAAAACTGTCTAGACGACCAGCGGAGATGCATTAAAAGTTATATACATATCAGATATTTTTAGATATACGTGTGTTCGCCATTATTTTTATGTCTATATGCAGCACACTGGAGAATGATTTCATGTGCGCATGCTCAGTGCACTAAAAAAGTTGACTTAACTTAAAATTGTAAGGCAACTTGTGGCAGAGCTTGTTTTGAGTTGACTCGACTTTTAATCCAAGTACTGCACTTGACTCGATTTAAGTTCTACAAAAGCTGTGCAGTAAGTTGCCTTACAAGTTTAAGATGTCAACTTTTTGTCTTCTGTAAGTTTAGTGCATCCTGCGACTCAGTTTGTGTTTACAGCACATCATACAAATGGGGCATACATATTAAACTGTTTACACATTTTCCCATTTTTATGTTAACACATACATTACTTGAAATTTGTTTATGTACCAAAACATTTAGAATCCATGAAAGAATAAGAAAAAAACACAATCATTGCTGTGTTGACGCTTAGTCCCTTTATTAATCCTGGGTCGCCACAGCGGATTGAACCGCCAACTTATCCAGCACATGTTTTACGCAGCAGATGCCCTTCCAGCTGCAACTCATCTCTGGAAAACATCCATACACAGTCATTCACACATACACTACGGACAATTTAGCCCACCCAATTCACCTGTACCGCATGTCTTTGGACTGTGGGGGAAACCGGAGCACCCAGAGGAAACCCACGCAGGGAGAACATGCAAACTCCACACAGAAACGCCAACCAGCGACCTTCTTGCTGTGAGGCGACAGCACTACCTACTGCGCCACTGCGTTGCCACACACATAACTATAGACTGATTTCATGCGGCTGCCATTTTAAATGTGAAATCAAGGGTGCGGAATCGGATGGGAAGTTAAGGGAAATGGCGCTAGTTAGCCAACATTTTCTTTCCCAAGCACATGTTTTAGATGCCATTTATCAAACTCAAATTAATGAACTGATCCTTTCACTATATTAGACTTGGCACGATACTGAATTTCAGTACTGAAATTTTTTTAAAAGTGCAAAAAAAAGTACTTAGTGCAAACACTGACGAGCAATCAACTCGCGGCTTTAAAACACTCCAGTATCCCTGTATTTGTGTTGCACTCTGTGAAGTGCTGTGAACTGATGACCTTCAGGGCCAATCACAGTCATTTCTGTTGAGCACTGATAAATACTACGGCAAATCAGCAGCGCTCAGCAGCGCCAGGACAACACTATTACAGCAACAGGAGGTTGTTTTATCACTCACCAGGTTACACAGGGTGAAGCAGGGAAGCGTCCCCACGGTGTTTACCTGGTGCCATGAATTGAAGCCTAGGAGGACACTAAAACGTGTTACTCTTAAAGAGATTGTGAATTTGTTTGATGCCTAATATGCTTTTAATTGTTTAAATAAAATGTTATCTGTATGACATTAATAATAAACTAATGTTTTCACCATATCTGCATTTTGAAATCTGTTAGTTTGTAGTCCACACAGCATGTTGTTGCAATGTTTACAGTGCTGATCCTATACTTCAGGCTTTCTTCCCACCGCAGTCTTCGTTTTTTAAAATGGTGGCCGCATGAAATAAGTATATAGATCTTTAAACACGAGCATATTGGCAGCACAAAACATGCAACAGTCTAATAATTGATATAGTAATTTATTCATTTGTTTAATTTTAACATTAAACAATCATCCTTATTCAATTCCTTATCTTCCATATTCAGTTGTGACATGTATTTATTTTTTAATGAGTGAGCGAGTGTAAATTTATCTATTGCAACTGAAAATATTGCTGTGTCATAAATATGACATAATCAGGGGTTTCGTTCCAATGAAATAAAAAATCGAATAGCTGATGGCTGTTTATTTGGATGTTGTGTTTTTCGGAATCCGAATCGGTTTTATTACCAAGTGTGCTTACACGCACAAGGAATTTGTTTTGGCTACAGAGCCTTCCAGTGTACATAAAGTGACAAGTGAAAACACAAAATAAATATGCGAAAATACGACAGACATTAAACAGAGATGCAGTTAGTCAAAAAGCTCTGGATGTTGAATTGTATGTACAGATTTGTAAGAAAAATATAGAAGTTATAAGGTGCTGTGTACAAATGCGTATGGAGAAAGTATTGCACATGTCTATTGCACAGTAGGGGAATATTTAACTGTTCATGAGGTAGATGTCTTGAGGAAAGAAACTTTTCCTGTGTCTGGCTGTTTTTGTGCTCTGTAGCGCTGTCCAGACGGTAACAGTTCAAACGGGGAATGTGCTGGGTGTGAAGGGTCCACAGTGATTTTGCAAGCCCTTTTGCTCTCTCTGGAAGAGTACAGTTCTTGAAGTGTAGGAAGGGTAGTGCCAGTGATTCTTTCAGCAGTCCGGACTATTCGCTGAAGTCTACGGAGGTTGGTTTTGTCAGCTGAGCTGAACCAGACGGTGATTGAAGTTCAGAGGATGAATTGGATGACAGCTGAGTAGAACTGTACGAGCAGCTCCTGGGGCAGGTTGAACTTCCTCAGCTGACGAAGGAAGTACAGTCTCTGCTGGGCTTTCTTCACAATAGAGTCAATGTGAATGTCCCACTTCAGATCCTGAGAGATGGTGGTGCCCAGGAACCTGAATGACTCTACTGCAGCCACAGTGCTGTTCATGATGGTGAATGGGGGGAGTGCAGGGGGGTGTTCTCTTAAAATCCACTATCATCTCCATCATTTGTTCTAAAGTTTTCTACTATTCAGGCACTCTGTTCAGATCCAGGTTGTTTTAAAGTTGGCTACTATTTTTATCGTTTGCAGGTTATGGATAAAACATGGTAGTTCTAATAGTAAAATATGGTAGGTTTTTTACTGTTGTTCCCACCACTTTGGGAATTACTGGCCTTAATGATGACAGAATTTTAAAACATTGTGTGAACTATCCCTTTAAGGACATCTTTTATTGCTGACTTTTCTTTATTTTTTCCGCTTTATCTTGTTTCCATTCCCTGAATGTCACACAGAGCCCAAAATAATTTATGTGACACGCACTACAGTCATATCACATTCAGATCTGTGTGAACCAGCACAATCACAAATCATTTATCTTCTGGAGACAGCCTTGAATTACAGACTAAATTCTATTACGTTTTCTTTTCCCCCTTTTTTGTCACAACACTGATCAAAATGAATGGTAAAACCTTCCATCTTTATTGCCAGTTTTTTTTTTCCATTTAGCATTGTTGGTCATTCCAAACTGAGCGTTTCGTGTCAGTATTTTGTTGTCCATCAGTTAAATAATGAATCGCAATGGGAGGTAAAGTGCTGACTCCCACAGCTGGCCTTATAAGGTTCATCTCCTGGTAGTTGTAGTTGGCGAAACCCTCAGTGCCTTATTTAGTTGTGTGAATTGTATCACTGCCGCCCTGCAATTGCACCCAACTCTCATTTTATATGTGTTTACTGAGCCGCAAGCTGCTTTGTGTCTACAGGCTGCGGACAAAGCATTCATTAAGTTGAGCGTTTCTGTAGTTACGATGCTGGAGTGAAGTGTTGGATGAATCGAATGTTCCCACAAAAGGAAGTTGCCCAGTGTGCGTCTGTCAGGAGAAGCTGTGCAGGATAGCAGTGTGTTTGTTGACTGCTTTATGTCAAACACTCTGTTTCTCAGACTGTTTGTTGGTGGCGTTTTCATGCCACTGACATCTAACACATCCTCTCAGCTACAGACACTTACACAGCACTTTAGATTGCCTTCTGTTGTAAGTCCTGCTGCTGTCTTTGATTGTCCGCTGATATGGCCTTTATGGTGTTGTGGAATTCTCTTGGTCAGAATAAATTGCTCAGGAGAGGTTTTGAAGACGATAAGACTTTATTGATCATGCAGAGTTATGTCTGCAGAGGTAACTCATGATTGACTGCTGTGCACGGACATATGTGCAGTATGTCTAACGCTATCGACCGTATTCCATGCGTTGTTTTACCATATACAGCATGAATTATTGAAGGTTGATTATTTGTGGTCATGTATTTCTATCTGATGAACAGGCTTCTATGTTTGTCTTGTCTGTGTGTGTTTTAAATGGTTCGCTTCCCTCAGCAAACAGTCACTACATAGTCAGGAGATAATTGTAGAAAAGTTATCCCTTATGAAGGAGCGTAATTCTATATATTTACCGAATTAAACTACTCCACAAATAGCACATGACGTATATAGCAGTATTTAGCTTACCATCTTTTTATTTGACCTTATTTTGTATTTTGCGTTTGTGCGTTTTTATTATTAGTGTGTTGTTGTTTTTTCGCAGTTGCTGTTTTGGTTTATCTTTCCCTGTTCTTTGTCTTTTTTATTTAGCCTTTGAGTATTTTTGTGTTGTTTTATCTGATTAGATTTTCTTTGATTTTCGTTTTGTGTTTATTTCGTTCACAATGATAGTTTAGGTTTGGTTTGTTTTTGTGTTTGTTTGATTATGTTGGTTTATGGTTTTTGTTTGTTGCTTCAATAGGTTAGTTTTGTGATTTTTGTTTTGCAGCTTGTTTGGTTGTATTTGTTCTTGTGTAGTTCTGATTTAATGTTTTATTTTTATCTCAAACACAATGTGTTTTGTTGTTTATCTTTGTTTAGTTTCAGATTGGTTACGTTTTTTGTTTTAGTTATTTGCTTACTTTTAAGGAGAAGGGACTTTTTTTATTACTGTTCTTTATATGATTGTATTCATTTTTGTTTAGCTTGTTATTTATTGTAAATATACAATTTTAGACTTTAAAATGTATTAATAACACCCATAACACCAAAGCCTGACAGTTACAGTGTTCTTCGCTTGTGGGTTTCGCTAACCTTTTTAAACATTTCATACTTTATATTATTACTATTATTATTATTTACAGTATTGGTAATTTTACTCCATTACTTTCCTTCAACCTGCAGTCACTACTTTATTTTTTCTTGTCTATGGGGATTAGAAAAACCAGTCCTGTGATTCCAGTCAAATCACACATAGAAGTAAAAAGGTAAATCGCATCATAATGATCTACCTCAAGACATGGGTGCTTTATAGATGCAGCAAACTGTTTGGAAGCTTTAAAAGTATCCAAGAATATCCATAATCTTTACACGCATTGACCCAGAGACTGTTTAGAAGCATGTCGCTGAAGAGAAGAAGACTGATGTTTTACTGTATGATGAAATGGCCCTTACCACCCAGCAGGCACAAGACATCAACATGACTTCAGATTGACATTGTACCCCAGCATCATGGGAACGTTGCATTTTGTTTGGAAATGAATATCAGGTTGACGTCAGAACTGTCCAACTACCAACCTAAAAGTCCAACAACCAAAATGTCCAACAACCAACCTAAAAGCAACCAAATATCAACGTCTAATGATGTTACAGCTTGACGTTGTGTGGACGTTACCACTATGACATCTATCAGGGGTTAGATTTTGAATGCCATACCTGACGAATTAAGGCCAGTATTTGACGTCAATATGACGTTGGTTTAAGATGTTGGCTTGACGTTGGATTTTGGTCACTTTCTAACACAACATAAAATCAACCAAATATCAACATCATTTGACGTCGTCATTGAACATCAAAATAACGACCTTAGATGCTAACTAGACAATGAATTTTGGTCACCTGACATCACAATCTAACCTAATGTTAACGTTGTGACGTTGTGTGCCCACTGGGCAATAGCTAAATGCACTACAGAATGTTACGTTTACACACATCCACAAATTGCATGTAAATGCATCATCTTTTCAGAGTAATATTCACTACTTTTGAGCACTTTTTAAAAGATACTTTGAGTAATATTTACAACAGATACTTTTACTCTACTTGCACTACATTTTTAGGCAAGTAATGGTATTTTTACTTGAGTATGATTTTTCAGTACTTTGTCCACCACTGCTTGTAATGTGCAATTCCTTACCAGATAAATAAAATGCATTAAATTAATATTCAAAATACATTTTTAGTTATTTTATTATTTTAAAAGAGAGATATTTTGCAGTTGCAATAAGAGCTTTGAAACTATCATTGCTATATAGAGAGATATTTAGGCATAAAACTTAATGCAACATAATCATATTTGATTTTTCCTTTTGCAGAATTGCTTACACTTGTCTAAAATTTGAGCAATGCTTCATGCAAGTACTCTAAAAAAAAGTTCATAAAAATAGCATGTAAATAAGCTGAATTTAAACAAATTAAGTTGAACATTTACTAAATTTAATTTGATTGTTTAAATTCAGCCCTTATAAATTGTTTACAACACTTACCTTAAAAAGTGTCAGATCCTGTGTTCTGTTTGTTTTCACCATGTGACCCTCTCCATGTGCTGTTGTGTCTTGTCGTCACCCCTTGTCGTTCCTGGGTCTCCTGTATTATCGATGTTCTTTCAAGTGAGTGTCTTTGCCTTCCTGAGTGAGTCAGGACGTTACAAAAAGAAACTGAAATATTTTTTTCATTGTAGTAAAATTACCTGTACAGTATAAAACAAGCAACTCGCCCACAATAGAGGTGTTCAGGAAACATTTTGGGATGTACTTTGTATTTTTTTTTTTTTTTTCAAAGTGGGCTAAATGTACATATTTCACCTTTTAATGATGTAAGCGATTTGTGACCCCAGTCCTCTTCACAACTCACGCCTATTAAACTGTGCTGTTGGGCTTTATTGCTCTGTCACAGGGTCTGATGGCTGTGGTCTGCCGCCACTCACATTGCTCTTTCATCTCTATAGGATGTGGGCTCTAATAAGCTCTCAGAGTGGCCTTTTATCAGATCAGTTGATCAGTCCGGCTCTCAGTTCTGCTTTGGGCGAAACACAAGCCACATAAACAACAGAAAACAGTGTTTACCTCAGCTTTCTCACACCGCAACCACACCCGACTTCATTTCTTTTGGCCGAAAAAGCATTTGTTTGTCTTTGTGTTCTCTTGTTTTCTTTTCTTCAGCTTTTTGATCTGCTCTTCACACCCAACTGTTTATTCTACTCATGCTTTTGAGAGGGTACTTGAAAGACACAACAGAATAATCTCATTCGTCATGCTCCCAAAACAACATGTCCAGTGTCTGAATCACAACTTTCTGCTAGGTCAGTCTATACTGTGAGTTTAGATTGAGTTTGATTTAGGTTTTCAGACACTACTAAACTTCATAAATGGGTGAAAGATAAGAAAAAACAGTTCACTAATAGAAATGCCTTCCAGTATCTTATAGAAAACATAAACATTTAATAATTCAGTTCTTGCCAAACCAGTATTTCTTAATTATGACATCTTTTTTTGTATCTGAAACAGTTGTGGGTGATCATTTCTTCAGTTTAAATTACCTTTAAACTTTAAAGATCCAAGACATGTGAAGAGATGATGCCAATCATCGAAGACTTTGAGAACAACACATACACTTGATACACAAATACACTGCATTGAACATGTGCACATAGACATCAACTATATACTATATAACTGCAGGTAATAATGTTTATGTATAAATTTAACTGTTAAAAGCTAGTTACTACTTTATTAGTATCTAGTAAAGTTATGGTAATTAATAACTGTAACTTTTCTGATTTAGATTGTAAAGCAATAATGTGCACACTTTGTAAAGCTGCTTTGAAAATAATTATTGTAAAAAGTGCTATTAAAAAAAGCTTTATATTGGGAAATGCAAAGTATAGTAACCTGATTGGCATTTTTAAAAATAATATACTGTTAAAGAAGTAGGAAAGTGATTTGCCCCCTATTTTAGGCTTTTATAAAAATAAAAATAAAAACATAAATGAAATATTACCCAAATAAAACTTAAATAATATAAATTGATTATAAAAGAGAACACTACCTGATACAAGTCTTGTCGTCAATCCCAATTGTAAGAGCAACAAATAATAACATGACTTCTAGTTGATCATTTGGAAAAGTGTCAGACGGTAGATCTGTCCAATGAATCATCTGTTGATCTGCATCCCAGTCATCACAAAAACTGCAGAAGACCTATTGGAACCCGCATGGACCCAAGATTCTCACAGAAATCAGTCAAGTTTGGTGAAGGAAAAATCATGGTTTGGGGTTATATTGAGTATGGGGCCATGCGAGTGATCTGCAGAGTAGATGTCAACATCAACAGCCTGAGGGATCAAGACATTTTTGCTCCCCATTACATTACAAACCACAGGAGAGGGCGAATTATTCAGCAGGATAGCGCTCCTTCTCATACTTCAGCCTCCACATCAAAGTTCCTGAAAGCAAAGAAGGTCAACGTGCTCCAGGATTAGCAAGCCATGATCACCAGACATGAAGATTATCAAGCATGTCTGGGGTAAGATGGAGGAGGCATTGAAGATGAATCCTAAGAATCTGGATGAACTCTGAGAGTCCTGCAAGAATGCTTTCTTTGCCATTCAAAGTCAATGCAGAGATGTGTGGATGCAGTCCTTCAAGCTCATGGGAGTCTCCACTGCACCACTGGGAGTTTCCACTGCACCATGACTTTATATTCTATACTTTACGTACATTATATCTTTGAAGTGACAAGACTTGTGTCTAAACAAAGTCAGACTTTACTGTCCTAATTTTATAATTAAAAATCACAGCATGATCATGTTTTGTTTTGGTCACATAAGCATATTCTCAAGGCATTTGCCTTTCATATAAGCCACTTCTGATACCAAATGATCAACTAGAAGTCAAGTTATTGTTTGTTGTACCTAAAACTTGGATTAGCAACAAGACTTTTATCAGGTAGTGTACACGTATATATTCTGCAAAAATACATATTCTAATTTCAATATATAAAGATACCCACTTGTTAAGATATAACCTATGGAGTACTGTTTTCAGGTTCAAGCCACTACTCATTTAATTGAGTCGTTTTTGACCATTTTTTTCCATATCAAACATTGGAGGATTAAAAAGAATCTCTTACAAAGTCATGGTTTACACTGATGCTTCTGGACTTGCTGCATCATAAACATTAATATTTAACAAATAATAACAATATGAACCTGATATTACACATGTATGCATATATATTATGTAAGATATTTCTGTTAGTGGGCTATTTCGCTCTTTTTTTGAAGCTTAGTATTACAGCACTCTGAATTATACTTTTGAATTATTTAATAATAATTTAAAACTGCAGACTATCCAACAATTTATATTTAATATCTTACAGACTGCATACTTTAAATGCTACAGTAGTATGCTTTTGTCAATGAGTTTGCCAAGTATGGCAACTTTCTCAATCAGCAGCTACTGATAACAGACAAATACAGCTCTAACCCCTATACTTAAACACAAGACCCTGTCCTGAACCCAAAACTTGGACAATTTGATAGAAGTACAGTAGCATGTCCTACTTTGCTCAAATAAAAAAGCAAAATAACCTGATATACTGTACCTTTTATTTTCATATTTTGCATTTATGATTCACAGACTTCAGTATGGCAAAGAAACCTAAAATAAATCTCAAATAAATTAACATGTCATGTGGGGAACAATATTCAGGGAAATCTAAAAGAAAAACGCACACCTTGAATAATTTATTTGTTTATTGTTAAGCTGGAGTGGTGATGCGGGCAGAATTTAGTTTTTCCCCTGGTCAGATATAGTGCATGTATTAGTACACGCTTTCAAATCCCTCTTTGAATGGCTGGAGATGAAAAACTGCTGTGCGCTTCTGCGGGAAGTTGCTGATGCACCAAATAAGGCTGTACAAAGAGAGTTTATTTATTCTCCTGCCTAAAATGCGAGCCATTCTTGAATAGGCTTACACAAGGGGTTCTTGAGGAGACATCTTAAAGCTAGTGTTCAGCCATCACTGAAAATTCTGTATTTGCTCTCTTGTTATTCCAAACCAATAGGACTTTCCTTTCTACAGTAGGTGGAACATAGAAGTTTTGAAGAAAATCTTATAGTAATTGTAAGGAGGATGGCAATTCTACATTGTGTCAGTGCCCTTGTAAAAACTGCTAGCCATACTCATCATCGGCTTTCTCCAAATCAATGGCACTGCACAAGGCATGGATTTTCTCTTCTTGTTCAACCACTGGGGAAGATTTGTTGCACAAGTGTTGCAGCATAGTGTATGTGTAGGGACCAATTCTTATCCTGATATTCCATTTCACAGTCAAAATAAAGGTAATAGGCTTAACCATAGGGGTTATACTGAACTTTTGTGTCAAAATGGTCACCTCAAGTGTACCTGTACTGTTTACACCTTTCAGGTATGAGGGATTGTTGCTCACTTTGGTCGAACAGGAATTTGTCACTTTGCTAAATCAAGCTCTGACAAACAAGACAGCTGCATGATTTCTAGAGCTGGGCTGTTTGTTTATTATGATTGCATCATCCATGATTTCTAGGAATAACCGTGCATGGCAAAAAATGTCATTGGAAAATACATATGTTTGACTGCAGTTTGTATGTAAAATGAATGCTACATTAATGCTATACTTACAGGGACAAAGTACTTATGAATAAGTATTTATGAATAAATTATTATTTTTTTGTGCAGATCTTTGCTCAACACCAAATAATAACACAAAACTGTGTCTATGATTTATAATTGAATACATTTTACTCACCTGTCCATTTCCATATGGACATCTTTTCATATGTGGTTAGTTCACTCACTTCGTATACTGTTGTACTTGTGATGCAGACCTCTCAGGTTAGAGTTTGCCGAAGCATAGTTCCAGAATTGAGATAAAAGCAATGTAAAATCAAGGTAAAACTACATGTCTGCAGAGAACTTTTCTCTTGCGTTAGCTATTAAAAAACACTAAGGTTGGGTTTCGGTCAGTGGTTCACTTGGTGATCTGTAAAAAAAGCACGTTTATCTGAAGCATACAGCAAATTCTTGTTCCCTAAATAATAAATTATCCGGAAGTGCAATTTCTTAAATTTAAACTTTACAATGTGCTACATAATTAAGTGCAGGTTTTTTTTGTGAACACGTTTTCTGTCTGACCTTCATGCAAAGTTATCACATTGAAATTTATGATGCTTTTTTGGAAGCTTGGAAAAAGAGTGAACAAAACATTCCAGGAAATTTCTCCATTTACTCTTTATAGAAGAATGACAGTCATTCATTCATTCATTCATTTTCTTTTCGCATTAGTCCCTTTATTAATCAGGGATCGCCACACAGGAATGACCCGCCAACTTTTCCAGCATTTGTTTTTATGCAGCGGATGCCCTACCAGCTGCAACCCATCACTGGGAAGCACCCATACACACACATTCACACACATATACTACTGACAATTTAGCTTACTTAATTCACCTATAGCACATGCCTTTGGACTTGTGGGGGAAACCGGAGCACCGGGAAAAAATCCATGCAAACATGGGGAGAACATGCAAACTCCACACAGAAAGCCCAACTGACCCAGCCGAGGCTCAAACCAGCGACCTTCTTGCTACCCAGTGTGCCACCGCGCCACCCTCTGAAAGACATGACAATGGTTAATATTGACTGAATGTAATCTTTTAGACTGAAAAGACAAGCTTTCTTTTTTCCCCATCTAACACGAGGGTGGAAAAACTGTGGAGGAGAGCTTGAAACCCACTGGTGAAGAACACTGTAACTGTCAGGCCTCAGTATAATGGGTGTTAATTCCTAACAAATGATCTATAGACCTTTTTCTTGGAACGCAAAGTTACCCATTATACCTTAAGGGTATAAGGACAATGCTAAGAACTTCCGGTCGGCAGCTGATGCGTGTAAACAGTCACAGCTTTGAAACGATAGTTTTAATCTATTTTACCTGCATTTATCTTCTTTAAACTGATACTGTTGTCGATCAGCACCACCTCCTGGACTGATCATTTAAAAATGTGATCTAATGGGATGGAAAACAACTGCTGTTAGGCATTTTCCCCTCGTTGTCAGACGGCATCTGCTGTTTAAATGAAGCCTCGTCATCGCTAAAGTCAACTGTACTGTCCCACTAGCACACTGATTTAATAACTGTGACAAAGTGAAAATAAATTGACATTTTGAAATGACAGAAACACACAAACCGTGGTAAATACAACACACTAAATAAAACAAACGGCTCGTTATTAGAATGAACAGCAAATCAGCCAGCAGAGTATCAGTAACGGACTTTTATTGGTCATTTTTGTAAATTGCATGACTTGCATACCTGTTAAGTTTCATGCCAGTAATCTGGTTTGCTCTATAATGCAGTGAAGTATTGCGTGTGGCATGACAGGCCAGGGAAACACACACACACTGTATTTCTGACGGCAGACACGTGAACTAGGAGAACGTTTTTCTTGCGCGCTTAAAGCACATCTGACAAATTATAAAGGCTTTAATACACACCTTTTAAAGTTGTGTGTCACAAAAACACTCCGTAATCCACTCAAAACGCAGATTTTACTCAGATTTACTCAGAGCGCAAATTACTGGTTGTAAAGCTGTAAACGGAACTTCTTAACATTGGTGATAATAATTGCTTGATGATAATAGCTTGACAATAGCTTGACAATAGCTTGACAATAGCTTGATGACAATAGCTTGATGATAATAATTGCGAAACCAACATCACTACTTGCTATACACTTTTATACACATTTACACTTATTTAACAACACACTTTACATGCCAATTTGCACATAACAGCTGCACATATAACGTTGTATATAGTAATAAACATGTACATACACTTGTCAATCTGTATATTTGCACTCACTACTTACTTCTATTTTTTAAAAACATATTTATTATCTGTTTTTTGTCCTGTCTCTGTAATCATGTTGCACTGTAGAAGCTCTGTCACGAAAACAAATTCCTAGTATGTGTGAACATACCTGGCAATAAAGCTCTTTCTGATTCTGCCCTCCATGCAGCAGCCAAGAAAAAGGTCTATAATTTGAAAAACTTTGTCCTCCTTTTTTTTTGACCATTAAAAGATTAGGTCACCCAAAAATTAAAATTCCACTTTGTTCCAATTCCACGAGACCTTTGTTCATCTTAAGAACAAATAAAGATATTTTAGATGAAATCCAAGAGCTCTCTTTTCCTCCATAGAAAGCAACAGTCCCGAGATCTTTGAAGTGTAGACAGAAACTAAAAACATTGACAGAACATTGGCTCAACTGTAACCATATGAAGCTCCAACAACTCTATTGTGTGGCCAAAAAACCCTATAAATGCCACTTTGTTTGCCTACAGTATGTATTCCCTCTTGTGTTTGGTTAGTGTGCACATTTAAGACATAGGGGAACAAAGTAAATTTAAAATTTTTTTGGGCACACAAAACTGTTATTGGAGCTTCTTCATCACTACCAGTGTATGTATACAATTGAAGTCAGAATAAATAGCCCCCCTTTTAATTTTTTTTCTTTTTAAAATATTTTTTTAAGTCTGATACTATTTTTTCTTCTGGAGAAAGTCTTATTTGTTTTATTAGGCTAGAATTAAAGCAGTTTTTAATTTTTTAAAATCCATTACGGTCAAAATTATTAGCCCCTTTAAGCTATATATTTTTTCGATAGTCTACAGAATAAACCATCGTTATGCAATAACTTGCCTAATTTGCCTAACCTGCCTAGTTAACCTAATTAACCAAGTTAAGCCTTTAAATGTCACTTTAAGCTGTATAGAAGTGTCTTGAAAAATAACTAGTAAAATATTATTTACTGTCATCATGGCAAAGATAAAAGAAATCAGTTATTGAAAATGAGTTATTAAAACTATTATGTTTAGAAATGTGTTGAAAAAATCTCTCAGCTAAACAGAAATTGGGTAAAAAATAATCAGGGGGGCTAATAATTCTGACTTCAACTGTATATATGCTCTCTTACTATTCTGAAAGCTTATATATTAGCTTAGGTCGGCAGCGACAGACATAAAAACTTCATTTTATTCATAAGGAGAAATTATAAACTATTTAATGATAGACTAATCAGTGGTAAATGCTTTTGTTGACACTGTTTGTTCTCATTGTTTTGAGTTTAAATGAATCATGTAGATTTATTTTTTACTTTTAATCACTACATGCTTTATTTCAGGCAATTTACAAATGAGGTAAACAATAGAAGCAATCAGGCCAACAAAAGAGCAACAATACATAAGTGCTGTGACAAGTTCCAGTTAGTCTAACAGCATTTTTAAAAATAAAATAAATAAATGGATCACATAAGGTGTTGGTATTTATGAGTAGAGTGCTGATGAAAAAGATGTGCCCTGAACTGTTTCTTTAAAATGGCTAAAGTTTTATCAGCTCTCGTTGAATTAGACTGGTCATTCCACCAGCGTGGACAGTCTAGCTTAAGGTCTGTCAGAGTCATTTTGTATCTATTTTTGCAATTTGCCAGTCACTTGCAGAACACTGGTCTGAAGGGCACAAAAGGTAAAGAACCGCTGATTTATTTTTAGGCAAACATCAGTACTTTGAATTTGATGCAAGCAGATATTGGCAACCAAAAATAATGAGGAGGTGAAATGTGTGACTTGTTTGGATCATTAAACACCTCACTGGATTCTGGAGCAGTTGTAGAGGTTTGATAGTACTGGCTGAAAGGATTTTGTAATGCCAAAAGAGCATTACAATAAGCCTGGGCAGACCGAGAGCTTAAACAAAGGGGCAAATCTGCAGGACCAGGCAGTTCTAGCTGTATGGTACACTCTCAGAAATATTCTGGTCCATATTGGTACCTCAAAAGTATTTATTAGTACCTACAGATTTTAAGAGGAACACATTTGTACTTTTTAGATACTAATATGTACCCTTGATATATTAATGTGAACCTTTAAGGTACAAATTTGTACCTTTTGAAAAGGTACCTCCCTAGTGACAGCTCGAGTACCTTTATTTCTGAGAGTGAAGTTGATCATTAAGGTTTCTGGTTTAACTGGGAAGAGTTATGGTTGATGCGCCTTGCTGGATGGAGAAGTTGTGATGAAGCATTGTTTTGGCCAAAATCATATACAGTTCTGTCCGGACATGGTTGAGTTGAAAGTGACGGTCCTTCCTTCAGCAAGAAATTTCTGTCAGGAAGGCTGAGATACCAGCGGCTCATCAAGGATAGAATGAGAGGTAGAGTTGAGTGTTAACACCATAGCAGTGAAATGTGCTAATGATGACATGCATGGAGAATAGAAGTGGTCCAAGAACAGAGCCCTGAGGCACTCCAGTATCTAGTTTTTGTGATTTAGACACATCACACCTCTAAGACAGCCTGGAGGATCTACCTGAGCAGTAAGATTCAAATTACTGGAGTATGGTTGACAGGAGGATCTGGTAGATCATTAGGTCAAAAGATCCAACGAGACAAGAACTGATGATTTGGAAGCTGCTCTAGGGAATTTCAGAGCTTCAATAAACGAGAGCAAAGCATTCTCAGTTGAAGATCTGTTTTTAAAGTGACATTGGTTGTCCTGAAGGTTGTTCTGTCTGAGAAAGCTAGAGATTTATTTGAATACAACTCACTTAAGTTTTTGCAAAGATTGGTAGGAGGAATAGCAGTCTGTGGTTTTTGAAAATTGCTTGGTTTTAAGTGGGTTTCTTCACAAGTGGAATTATCTGAACCTTATTAAATGTCATGGTACCTGATGAAAAGCTATATTACTGATAATGATATTGTGGGGAAAAAGAGAATCCAAACCAGGAGACTTGTTACAAGCAGAATTCTTTATTGAGACTTGTTGGTTCTACTGCAGTCAAACAGCATCTTTAAATAAGTCCATGAGTCGGCAAGAGCCTACAGTAGTCTCTTACAAGGACGAGAGTAGTCTAAAACAAGTCTGATTGGAGACAGAGTTGTCCTGTCTATAATATTGTTTTAATAGGGACAGTGGCTAAAGTTAGAGATGGCTAAACAAAGCATGCAAATGAAGTAGATGGGTGAAAGAACCTCCCCAGCCACTGACTACACAAATTTATCAACAAAAGAGTTTATTTGGCCTGAATGGATCTACAAAGACAAAGGCACAGTCGCGGAGACCCTGCCCATAGAATTTGGCTCAGCCAGTGCTAAGGAAGCAAAAGGTTTAATGTCTCCTACACCCTGTCTGCTAGAGTTTTGAATGAAATTAGATCATTAAAAACCAAAGAATAAAACTTTTCAGATATTATATATATATTTATACAACAGTTCCATCTTCTTGAATCTGGTTCTGAAAATAACAGCACTCGTCCGGCCTCTTAACCCTTCACCCTTGTTTATTACTCCACCCACATACAGTGACAAGCAGAGGACACTCTACAATTTGACGAATATTGCTGCTGTTGGACAACGTAATGTACTTATAAGGCTTTTTAGGCGAGAATGTAGTCGTTTAGATTGTAACTACGCAGTTTGTTTATAAGGATAGTGGCTATTTTTAAATATTTATAATTTCTAAGAGACTGCGCGTCGGCATCCATCAGCTTGTCATTGAGTAGAGCAAAGAGGGTTGATGTTGTTCATCCACAAGATGGCAAGAGAGACCGCATAATAAACCGCGTAATTTCTAACTACAGCTGTTTATATTATCAAGATATTATTAAACAGGTAAATGACAATCTACGGCGATCTCTCTCTTTTGTGTGTTCTAGTGCTGTATTTATATTATATAATTGTGGTGTATTGAGTGTAAGATGGGACTTGCATATCAGGAATGTGTGTATTTTGTGTTGGCCACTCTTTCTATAACCCGGAGTTACTTTTCGTCTGACCATCTGTTTGTTTCTAATGTGTCTCGTCTTTTCTTTACTGCAGACTAGTTCAGTAAAAAGAAAGAAAGAAGAAATGTCCACATGCATTTACCATTTGTACTTATCACGAACACAACAGTAATCTGGTAGTGTTGGTCTTGCTTTGGCTTTTTTGGGGATAATTATTGTGATCTCCCGGTTGCAACAGAGAAATACTGGGAAATCTATGTAGACTGATGGCATTTCATGCTGTTTAGCCGTATAATCTGTTTTGTCATCACTTTAGACATTATGCTACAGAATCATTCAAATACTAGCTCTAAAGTGATGCAGTTGAAGTAGCAATGGTTTCTGCTGTTCTGACGTCAACTGCAGATGTGAATGAATAACGGAAGAAAGTAGTTCCTCTTACAAAAGGGGTTTTAGACTCTCTGTGTTTGATTTTCTTTTTTATATACAAGATTATGCTATCGAACTGCTGTATAAACACAATGTAACACTCGTAGCAGTGCGGTATGGCTGAATATCATCACTATTGAGACACTAAAGCCTGGTTTATACTTCTGTGTCGAGTGATCGGCGTGACCCATGGCATATGCCTTGTGCATTGCTGTGCATTTATATTTCTGCGCGCTGTTTGTGTTGCTATGCAATAACACTTACGAAACGCTATCTGGCAGTAGGTTTTTATATTCCTCTGGATCGAGTTTCTTCGCTGGTGTTTTGCTTTTTCTGGACGCTACCTTAATGTAGAAGTAGCTCAAACTTGCTTATTTTGAGGCGGGAACCGGCGGACGTGCAACAACTTTAATCATAAGGTAAACACGAAACAAAACTTTCCATCTGGACCTCCTTTATGGGACTCGACACTTTTAAACAATCGCTCCATCAGGCCCGCGCAGCTCTCTGTCCCACCCACACTCATCAGCGCTACCAAGCCAACCAATCACAGAGCTTTCGCTAAGCATCATTGCGACATCTAGTCACATTTTTTTGAGAGGTGCGCATCAGCGACGGCCACAGTGAGGGCTATGCATCCACACGCAGGCTGCGCTGGAGCATACGCGTGCACTTGACGTATAAATCAGCCTTAAGACACATGCCTTATCACACACGCCTCCCACAAATGGCGATTATACAGCCATATCGCGCTGCTATATATACAGAAAATATATCACTATTCATTTGAAACTAGATTATATAAATTTGTATCGTCACTATATATTTTTAACAGTTTATTTTATTATTATTTTATTTATTTATTGCACATCAAATTTAAATAAATTATAGGATATTTTTTGAGTGTTTTTTTTTTCTCTCTCTTTTTTATACTTTCATTTTGAATAAAATGTTTTAATTTTGCAGTGTTGTCCCATCATAGCTACAGTAATTTGTTTGGTTCATGTCAATGTTTTGCCCTATTTGAAAAACTATTTAATTTTTCAAATTTAATTTAAGTTCCACACCCAAAGGAAATGAAGCCAGCAAGAACTAACCAACACGAGAACTAATGCTTTCTATTTTGTTGCTTTTTTATATATTATACAATTGGCTATACCCAAGACTAACAAACTCTAAAACCCAAATGTTAAATCTTAAACATTACTTACCCTTCTCGTTTGCCTGTTTTCCTATTATAGTGATCTTGATCAGTCTGTGTCTCCGTTTCTGACATGTCCAGACTTTAATAACATTCCTTCTTTCTCGCTTTCATTTCCTGTCCCTCCAGTATCAAGATGGTGTTGATGTGGACCAGTGGAGACACTTTCAAGACAGTCTACTTCCTGTTGACTCAGGCTCCAATGCAGTTCTGGATCTGTGGCCTCCTTCAGGTGTGCGTGGACTTTGCCATTCTCTTTCAAGTGTACTATTACAGCTACTACCCACAAAAACCCATCTCACACACCACACACACCACCAGCGCCAAGGCCCTATGAAACAAACACACTTATGTATATCTAGGAATGTGCTCAAATTTATTTTAAAATGTATATGTGTACCCAAAACATATCAGGATACTTAAGTCAGACTTGAATATGCCTGAATGTCGTAGCACTAAATACAAAACATTACACCAGTATGCTAAAACAATATTTTATTTAGTTCTGTTACTTTTTAAATGGTACATTTTGTATTTAGGAAAATAACATTCATGTGTGGAGGCCTATTTTCACCAAGATAAGAAAAATGTTGTAAATTTTAGTTTTAATTCTGACATTTCCCCTGACAGTCCTTAAGTTTTAAGTTCAGTTTTTTTGAGAAGATATTTGTGACATTTCTGAATTTGTATCTTGCAAAAACTGTCTTGTTTTTAATTATAATTGCAAAATACTTAGCAAATGTTATTTGGAGATATAAACTTGCTCAGTACTGTTAATGGATTTTGTCACAGTTTTGGTTATTATTCACAATTAATTTTTTTCTCTCAACAGAATCAAATTTTTTGTATATTTACAGTAAAAGATAAAGTTTTTAATCTCGGAATTGTCACAACTTTAAATTTATATCTTAAAAATTCAATATTGTGACAATTCCGTGATTGAAAACTTGCAATTCTAAGGAAAAAAATGCCTGAATAATATATATATATATATATATATATATATATATATATATATATATATATATATATATATATATATATATATATATGTATATGTATGTGTATATATATATGTATATGTATGTGTATATATATATGTATGTATATGTATATGTATACATGTGTGTGTGTGTGTGTGTGTGTGTGTGTGTGTATATATATATATATATATATATATATATATATATATATATATATATATATATATACATATACATATACATATACATATATATATATATACATATACATACATATATATATATATATATATATATATATATATATATATATATATATACATACATACATACATACATACATACATATATATATACATATATACATATATACATATATATATATATATATACATATACATATATACATATACATATATATAAATATACATATACATATATAATTATATATATATATATATATATATATATATATATATATATATATATACACACTTTTTGAGAGTATAATGCTCTTTTTTTTTTTACATGTTTTTTAAGAATTATTTAATTAATTTACTTTTTATCTCATTTTGAGTTTCTCTCAGTCTCGCAGTTTCTCTGAGTTTATATCTTGCAGAAATATGACAAACTGAAAGGGACGGTTTACTCAAAGATAAAAAAAATTGGCATAATTTATCATGTCATCACATTACATGTCATCTTCCACTTGTTTCAAACCTGTTTGCATTTCTTTCTCCTGTTGAACACAAACAAAATATATACTCAGAAATATTGGGAAAAAATAGCCATTTTTAGTTCCTACTATGAATGTCAACATCATTGTTTCTGTTCAACAGATAAAAGACATTTGTGAAAGTTTAGAACCACTTGAGTGCAAGTAAACAAAAAGGAAATGTTTGTTTTTGTGTAAACTATAACTTTAAGTACAAAATATTCAGTTTGAGTACAAAAGTGTCAGATATGAACATTAACCAATTCTGAGAAATTAATAAATTATAAATTGAGAATTGAAGGACATAAATAATAACAATTTGTCATCATAGTCTCATGATTCAAACTTTTTTCATGAATTGAAATATAAATCTGCAACTATCAATTTCCAAGTTGATACCGCAACATGCAAAGGATCAATCATAATAAACTATCAGAATTGTGAGGGGAAAAAAGTCACGAACAAGCATCCATTATTAAGTACTGCTCAAGTCATAGGTCTCAAACTCGAATACTGGAGGGCCGCAGCTCTGCACAGTTTTGCTCCAACCCTAATCAAACACAGCTGATCCAAATAATCAAGGTGTTCAAAGACTACGAGAGACTATTAAGCAGGTGCAAGTTGGAGGTGGTTGAGGCTAAACTATGCAGAGCTGCGGCCCTACAGGACCAGGACTGGCTTAAGTGTTCTGTTTATTTTTGGTGACACTGTATAAAAATACATAGAACAAACCTTTACATGCATTGTCATAAGGATCTGCAGTTATACACACATATATACACCAGCCCAGGGTTGTCATTATGCTTCTGAAAATGTTTGCCTTACGAACTCTCTGAATGAACTGAAATGTTTGTGACATCAGATGGATGAATGTAGACGTTTTAAAAGAGATTATACAGATATTGTAGTTTTATTAGGATCAAACTGGTTTTACCTCAGAAGCCTGCTGTAGTGTTTCATGCAGTGAAGGCCAAATAGAGTGAAGAAGGAGACCTGTGTTTTGGAACCAAAAAACAAAAACACACAACTCTTTCCTTTTAATAGGAAACAATCCTCAATCAGTTCACAAATTGTCAATACTTGAAGAAGTGTCATCCCCAATTGTTGTTTTTTGGACATTTATACCAATCCAAGTTTATTTACATGCAATCATTTCATAGGGGACATAGGAAATTGTTGGATCATTGATGACCTCTTTTAAAAAAAATGTTTGTGGCATTTTGGGAGTTAATTTAAAAACTGATCTTTAAGACCAAGACTTTAAGGCCAAGTTTAAACCCCCATTCAAATAAAACTAAACTAAACTAAACTAAACTAAACTAAACTAAACTAAACTAAACTAAACTAAACTAAAATAAAATAAAATAAAATAAAATAAAATAAAGCTTTCCAACAAAGGGCTTTTTAAAAAAAAAAAAATCCATAAATAAATAAATAAATAAATGAATGAATGAATAAATAAATAAATAAATAAATAAATAAATAAATAAATAAATAAATAAATAAATAAATAAATAAATAAATAAATAAATAAATAAATAAATAAATAAATAAATAAATAAATAAATAAATAAATAAATGAAAAGATTCCTAAATCAAGAATTATTTAATTTGTTGAATTCTTATTTTTATGTTTGATTTATGCTTAACGATTAATGCCAAATGTAATTTTAATGAAAGAACTTTAAGAATATAGCCACTTGCATTGTTTACATTTTTTTTGCTGGACAAGTAGACACATAATTTTAATAAACAGATTATTTGCTAATCAATTTTTATTTTTTAGTCTGGGATGTTACACACCAGTAAACATTTAATTATGTTATAAAGAGATGCTGCTTATCAGTATAAACGGGTTGTTTAATGAGGAACGGTTTAACACCGGCATATTCCATTCTTGCTTTGTCCAGTTGTCAAGAAAGTATTTTTTATATCAAGACCCCTAAAAGACTGTCTTCAATAAAAACCTCACCATTTAGATTAGAAAGATAAGAGATGTGTGTGACGGAAAATGTCAAGAAAACACCTTTTTATTACTTTTGCTGATATTTATTTCTATTTTCTATATCTTATTCTCTCTTTTTTACTTGATTGGTTCTGTATATCATGTATTTTACTGCAGCTTCTTCAAATATATATTGTTTCTCTCTGTGCTGTATTTTGATACCACATCTGCTTTATATGATTTTATTTTATCTGTATTGCCATATATTATTTTCAAATGTCTTGTTTAAGGTTTTTGCCAGTTAATGAAATAGCCAGATACATATATACGATTACATTATCATTGCACTCCATACAGTATTGATACTCCGTTTTCTTACTTTGTGCTCAGTGTTTTGTTTAGCCAAATATTCTGTTAATGCCAAGTTGGATACTGTTGATCACTCCACGGTTTCAATGCTACTTTTATAGCAAGTTTTGTTAATAAATATTTGTACAAATTTTGTGTGGATGTTGCTTTGTCATTATATGTTTAAATTTAGAGGCTTAGAATGGTCTCAAAGTTATTTAGAATTTAGGAATATAAAAGTTAAACGTTTTGGATCAGTATAATAAAAAAGAAAAAGAAAAAGCTTATTCTGCTCACATTCATTGGTAACACTTTACAATAAGGTACATGCGTTTACTAACATGAACTAATCATGAACAACACTTGTACAGCATTTATTAATCATAATTGGACATTTACTAATGCATTAGTAATGTAACATCCAAGTCCATGCTTGTTAACATTAGTTAATGCACCGTGAGTTAACATGAACTAACAATGAACAACTGTATTTTCATTAACTAATGTTAGCTAACATGAACAAATACTGTTGTAAATGTATTGTTCATTGTTTGTTCATGTTAGTAAATGCATTAATTAACATTAACTAATGAACCTTATTGTAAAGTGTGACCCATTTATTTAATCAAAAATGCAAAAAGAAAGCTCAAAATTACATTATAAAATGAATGGTTTCTTATTGAATGTAATTTATGGTATTTCTGTAATTTTTTTTACATTTTTTATTTTTTTTAATTTATTTATTTTTATTTATTTATTTCTTATTTTTTTTATTATTTATTTATAATTAAAGCTGTATTGTCCGCATCTTTACACCATCTTCAGTATAACACGATCCTTCAGAAATTATTCTGACACTTAGATTTGCTGCTCAAGATGAAAATTATTATTATTGTTAATATTAGAAGCAGTAGTAGTTGCAGCAGTAATATTAGTCATGTTGAAAACTGTTGGGCTCCATATTTTTGTGGAATCTGATACAATACCAATCATTTATTATTTCATAAGTACAACTAAAAATGTACTTTTATTCATCAAGGACACATTCAATTGTTTAAGAATTAAAGCATATATACTATATAATGTTAAAAAATGTGAATGTTGTTATTTTTACCATTCTTTTCATGGAAGACTCATAAAAAGTAAAATTTCATAGTTTTCACAATACGATGAAGCAGAGAAAAAAAGTCATAATTAAACACTGTGATAATTGTAAGAAATATTATTAATTCTTGAGTACTAATAATAATTTATCATAATCAGCAAATCACTGAAGATTGGAGTATGATAATGAAAATTCCGCTTTGAATCAAAGCAAGAAATACAATTATAAAGTACATTCAATAAGATAAGTTAATCATGTTGTTATTATATTTCATTATATTTTCAAGAGTTCACACTTCGCTGATGATTGATAATAAAGCATATTTGGCATGCTGTCCCAGGAGAGAGCTCTGAGCTAAGAAGATCCTTGATACATTCATTGGAAGAGAGGGGAGTCTGAGCTCAGGTAGGTCCTGAGAGCTCCCCTGAATTCGTTCGCTCAGCCTATTCCTTGATTATTAGGGGTTGCCATGGCAAAATGAGCAGCCAACTATACCAGCATATGGCTATGTGGTGAATGCTCAGTACTAAAACTGTACTGTACCAATTTGGGTTATTTAATTCACTTATACTGCTTGTCTTTGGACTTTGGGAGAAAACCAAATTACCGGGGGAAATCCACGCGAATACGGGGAGAACATTACTTCTTTCTAGGTATACTTGAAACACCCAGGCAGGTGTGTTGAGGCAAGTTTTAGCTAAACCCTGCATGGCACCGGACCTCCAGGAACGAGATTGATTGACCCCCCGTTCTAAAGGAATTGTCCTTATTATCTCAATAAGTTGAGGATGTGTTTTGGACCACATGTACATTAAACCAATCAGAGTCTCTTTTGCCATTCTCTTTAAAGTGAACTCTGACCTGCAATTTTGCGTCATGTGAATGTGTGAGATCAATAGAAAATCAAAACATGACTCTCTCTACAGAAATGTAAAATATGGAGCAATCACTCTTTTAATTAGTGTCACATGATTGGGCATGTGCTTGTATAGGATTCTGACGGTATGATAACCTTGGATAACAATATCACGGTATTGTGATTACAGCTGTAAAATATATTCTTTTAAAATGTCTAGGTAAAAAAATAACAAATTTCCCCCCTTCTTTGAACACAATATAATTAATTTTGAGAAACATTTAAAATATTTTGGAGCAGTGGCTACATGTCAGGGAACATGTCAGGCTAAATAATTATAAATCATTGACTTCTGCTGTCTTTATTAGTTTCAAAAACACAGATTTATTTACGATTTAAAACAGCATCTTTGGATGTGTCACGTTCACCAGCGACTCTAACTCCCTAGATCGCTGGTTTGCACAAGGACTACAAATCCGCCAATCATGGACTACATATTCATACATGCACTCCGTTCAAACACCCATGCTTCCTCATTTCCACTGATTAGACTCCCACAGCTGTTGCAGCTTCTAGACTGATTACAGACACTATTTATACAGCTTACACTCTCACTTCCATTGCCGAGTCTTGTTTAACTGTAAAGTGACATTACAACGCGTTTCTCCTAGTCTAGTTTCTCCGTGTTTTGATCTTGCCTTGTTTACTTTTCTCCTTGTCTGCCGCCTGCCTTCTGACCTCTCGCCTGATACCTTTGACCACGATTCTGGACTGCCTTTATACATCTGTTTGCACCTGTGTTGACCATTGCCTTCCTGATTTCGAATAAACCTGCACTTGGATCCGAACTTCAGTTGTCTCTGTCACTCCTCGTGTTACAGGATGTCTTCTCTGCTGGAGATACTGTTGTCATAAAAAATGTGAATAAAAAATCTTACACATACCATATGAACAGTATAGCAGAAAATCTTTGGCGATTTTTAAAACCTTGACTTTTAAAACCCCCTTATACCTTAAAAACGGTTATTGTCCCGTACCTACACATGATCTTGTTTTATCCCGCCCTTTTCGCAGCGCCATCTGACAGTTTCACATGCTTAAAGGCTGTGTCGGAAATCGCATACTTCTCTACTTTACAGAATGTGAAAAGTAGTATGTAGTATAGTAAGCAAAGTAGTACAGTATGTCTGAATTCGTAGTATTGGAAAAACAGCAAGAAGTACCTGGATGACCTACAACTTTCGGCAAGATACTGGAGTGCGTATCCAGTGGACACTACATTAGCCATAATGCCATGTGGGAGATTTTATGAATAGGAGTGAAGCAAGGCAACTGATGAGGATAGGTCATGTGATAATGACAAATGGTGGATTTAGTACTTCTGAGTTCCATATATACTACTCACTTTCAATTCAATTCACTTTTATTTGCATAGCGCTTTTACAATGTAGATTGTGTCAAAGCAGCTTCACATAGAAGATTATAGTAAATTGAAACAGTGTAGTTCAGTTTTCAGAGTTTAAGTTTAGTTTAGCTCAGTTCAGTGTGGTTAATAATCACTACTGAGAGTCCAAACACTGAAGAGTAATCCATCGATACGCAGCTCTACAGATCCCGAACCATGCAAGCCAGTGGCGACAGCGGCGAGGAAAAAACTTCACCAATTGGCGAAAGTGAAGAATTAAAAAACCTCGAGAGAAACCAGGCTCAGTTGAGCAAGACCATTTCTCCTCTGGCCAAACATCTTGTGCAGAGCTGCACTTTCTTACTATATAGAACATACTTTTCTAACGGTCATGTAAATTCAAATTCAAATATAGTACCTTCTCGAGTATTTGGTGAGAGTGGCCAAACTCTAGTGTGACTGTGGCTTAAGACCAAGTTGCGGTTGTGCAAATTTAATTAGCTATATACATATTAGACAATGAGTACGTTTACATGGACACCAATAATTTGATGTTAATGCGATTAAGACAATACTCTGATTAAGAGTCTACCATGTAAACAGTGATTTTTGATTTATTTATTCAGATTAAGGTCATAATCGACTTAAGAAATCGAATTAAGACGTGCAGTATGTCTATTTTAGTCGCATTATTGAAGTGCAGTACAGACATGTAAACACCTTAATCGAACTATTACCGTCATGTAGGACTTTTTGCCGCATTTTGTGACACTAACACACACTCTTTGCACCTACCGAGTCAGTGAAGACCACAGACACCTGCATCGTGAAGTGCGGAGGTTTTTTTTCTTCCATTCAGCATGCGGTATGCCTTAATCTAATTAAGGCAAATAATTTGATTACTGATGTCCATGTAAACGTAGTCACTGTAAGCAGAAAAACTGAATGATTCATTTGTGTGGAAATGGATCTGTTTATGTGTGAGGTGAAAATGTGCAAACAAACCATCTATGGATCAAGACTGGTTCCACCAAAGCCTTCTCATGTGAAAAAGGCGTAAGTCTTTAATGAGCACATGGCATCTTTGATCTTTTTTGTTTATATTAATTTGTACATTGCATGTTTCATTCCAATCAAGCTTGTCCTTTTCCAATTTGCTCAAATTTTCCTTTGGTTTGTTTGAGCTCATTTGCATTGATTAAATTGTTCACATAAAGCATTTTCAGTCCAACTGAGTCATCTGTTTGATTATTTGGTTGCATTTAAATGTAGCCATTGACAGTTTAGCCGCTTTGTAGCATATCCAGGCTGTGGATATTTGAGCTTTTTTTTCAAGATATATGCAAGCATTCAACCATTTTATTAAAACAGAAGCCTGTGAGTGCATTCATTATGGCTGCGGTCATTAGGGTTTGTTCGGGCAGTACACATGCTCTCTCAGTGGAATCAATATAGATGTGGTCAATGTGCTTCAACATTCTCTGCCACACATATTTATTCCCTTAAAGCAATAGATGTGCTGGTCTTCATGATCAGTTTAGACAGGACTCAATACTGGACACACTATATAAAACATTCTGAAATCTCTGATTCACAGACACACCTATTATAACCTAATGGTTTTTTATGGTCATTCATATTTATGAAGTAGTTCAAAGTGCTTTAAAAAATGATAAAGTATTGTGTACAGCATGAAGAATGGTAAGGATACTAATTTTTGCCTGCTCATTCAGTCTTAATAGATAAAGGTAAACATACTTAGTTTGCTGTCTTCAAAAGAAGCTTGAACCCGAGGCTAGGCTTTAGCTTGAAAGCTCTGGACCTAATTCAATTCAATTTTCAATTCACCTTTATTTCTCAAGCGCTTTTACAATGTAGATTATGTCGAAGCAGCTTCACATGAAAGATCATAGTAAATCTAATCTCACTATATTTGTCAAACATGATATTTAATTCATCTTGTCTAAATCTATCAACATATTCCCCGACTTGGGTCTTTTGAACCTTTCACTTGTTCTCTGGTAACATGTTTTGGCTGAGCGCAAAAATTAGTTAATATATTAATTAATGTAACGCGTTCACAGGTGACACTACTGTACTGTACATGAAATATACAAAAACACATTTACAATACTATCATAGATGTAATTACAATGCTATAACAATGTAGTTATAACAGAGTAACTAATATGCTATAACAATATAGTAATTATAATGTTATAACAATGTAGTAATTCCAATGTTATTACTTAGTAATTACATCGAAATGAAAGTTTGTAATTACCTATCTACTGCGTTTATTTACGGATAAATACACAAATACAGTACATGAAATGCACAAAGAAACATTTAAGTTTATTAATATTATATTGGATGTAATTACAGTGTAATAGCAATGTAATTACAATGTAATTACATGTAATTAAGTTTGTAATTACATGTGTACAGTTTATATTTACGTATACAACTATATAATATACAAATAACTAATATATAATAACCAAATAATGAACGATAACGAAATGACAAAGAAAGCTTATCCTGATTGGCCCTCATGCGTGCATTCGAAATGCAGATTGGCTCACAGAAAGAACCTTATAGAGCTAAGCTAGAGTTTGACTTTGTAGATAAACCTTGTTTGTTTTTCTGTATAAAAAGTCTTAAAATGTAAACAACTTATAAAAAACATCACAAAATGTAAATAAGTTGTAATTTAATATGAATATGTGAATATCTCAATTTTGACAAAAATGTCAGATAGAACCTTATACTTTTGTACTGTACATGAAATATACAAGAACACATTTACAATATTATCATAGATGTAATTAGAATGCTATAACAATGTAGTAATTATGTTATAACAATGTAATAGCCAGTTTCTGTGGCTGACGATTAGATTGTCATGGTCCTAACCTTCAACCACCACCTGTTCCACAATGCACTGGCCCCTTACGGCTCGCCCTGCAAGTGGTGGGCCTGCGGGAGGCATATTACTTATCTACTGTGTATATTTACATAAAAATACAGAAACACATTACATGAAATATACAGAAACATTTAAGTTTATTAATATTATACTGGATGAAATTACATTGTTATAACAATGAAGTACATACAATGCTATAACAATGTAGTTATAACAATGTAATTACAATGCTATAACAATGTAATTGTTACAACATTGTAACAACGTAATTACAACGTTAGTAATTGCATCCAAAAATAAAAGTATTGTAAAAAAGTTAAAGTTGTAATTACATAACTACTGCATAAATTTACGCATAATTACACAAATACAATACATGAAATACACAAAGAATCATTTGTTTGTAAATATTTTATTGGATGTAGCTACAATGTAATAGCAATTCAATTACAATGCTGTAACAACATAGTTATAAGAATGTAATTACAATGTTATAGCAGTGTGATAACAATGTTACAACAATGTAGTAAGTACAATGTTTTTACAACGTAGTAATTACAATGGAAAAGCAAAGTAAATACAATGTAGTAATTAAATTGCTATAACAATGTACTATAAAGATTGCTATAACAATGTATTTATAAGAATGTAACAACAAAGCTATAACAATGTAGTAATAACAATATTATAACAATGTAGTATTACAATGTTATATGAATGTAGTAATTACAATGTTATAACAATGTAAATACCAGGTTGTAATAACAATGTTATAACAGTTAAATAACACGGTTATAACAATGTAATTAACATGTTATTGTAAGCAATTACATCCTAAATAAAAGTTTGTAATTGCATATCTTCTGTGCATATTTACGTATAAATACACAAATACCCAAAGAAACATTTAGGTTACATTTTTTTATTAGATGTAATTATTATGTAAAAGCAATTTAATTACAATGTAATGACATAGTAATTAAGTTTAGAATTACATGTGTACTGTGCATATTCACGCGTACAACTGTAGATAACCACATACTGAATGATAACGAATTGACAAAGAAATCTGATCCTGATTGGCCCTCGTGCGTGTTTTCAAAATGTTTTTAATATAAATAACAATTATTATGAATATGTGAATAACTCAATTTTGACAAAAATGTCAGATAGAACCTTATAATTTAAGGTGACAATACCATACTGTACATGAACTATACAAAACACATTTACAATACTATCATAGATGTAATTACAATGCTATAACAATGTAGTAATTACAATTTTATAACACTGTAAATACAATGTTATAAGTGTAATTACTGTCATAATGTTATTAAAATATTATACCAATGTAGTTATAACAACGTAATTACATTGTTATAATAATGTTATAACAGTGTAATTACAATGTTATAAAAATGTAGTAAATACATTGCTATAACATTGTATTTATGACAATGTAATTACAATGCTATAACAATAAAGTATTTTTTACTAACAATGTAGTATTTACAATGCTATTGCAATGTCGTGATTACAATGTTATAATAATGTAATTACAATGTTATAATAATGTTATAACAATGTAATAACATTGCCACAACAATGTAGTTATAACTATGTTCAACAATGTAGCAATTACAATGTTATAACAATGTAACTACTATCATAGATGTAATTACAATGTTATAACACTGCAGTTATAACAATGTAATTGCAATGTTATTACAATATAGTAATTAAAATGCTATAGCAATGTAGTTATAGCAATGTAATTAAACTATTATAACAATTTAATTAAAATGTTATAACCATGTAATTACAGTGTTATAACTGTTATGACTATGTTATTACTAGTGTAACTACTATCATATATGTAATTACAATGTTATAGCAATGTATTTATAACAATGTAATTAAAGTGTTATAACAATGTAATTACAGTGTTATAACTTAGTTATAACTTAGTTATAACAATGTAGTAATTACAATGTTATAACAGTGTGATTACAATGTTTTAACAGTGTAAATTCTATCATTGAGGTTATTACAATGTATTATACCATTGTAGTTATAACAATGTAATTACATTGTTATAATAATGTTATAGCAGTGTAATTACAATGTTATAACACTGTAGTATATACATTGTTATAACATTGCATTTATGACAATGTAATTACATTGCTATAACAAAGTAATTACAATGTTATAACAATGTAGTAATTACATTGCTATTACATTGCAGCTATAACAATGTAATTGTAATGCTACAACAATGTAGTAATTACAATGTTATAAAAATGTAGTAATTACAATGTTATAACAATATAATAACAATGCTTTAACAATGTGTTTATAACTATGTTCAACAATGTAGCGATTACAATGCTATAACAGTGTAACTACTATCGTAGTATAGTGCTATAATAATGTAGTTATACAATGTAATTGCAATGTTATAACAATGTAGTAATTGCAACCCTATAGCAATATAGTTATAACAATGTAATTGAAATATTATATTAATGTAATTAAAATGTTATAACAATTCAATTACAGTGTTATAACTGTGTTAGAGCATGTAGTATTTACAATGTTATAACAGTGTAACTGCAATGTTTTAACAGTGTAGTTACTGTTATAGATGTAATTACAATGTAGTACCAATGTAGTTATAACAATATAATTACATTGTTATAATAATGTTATAACAATGTAATTACAATGTTACAACAATGTAGTAGTTACATTGTTATAACATTGTATTTAAAAACATTGTAATTACAATGCTATAACAATGTATTTACAATGCTATTACAATGTCTTGATTACAATGTTATAGCAACATAATTGCAATGTTATAAAAATGTAATTACAATGTTAACACATAGTACTTACATCCATAAATATTGTACATGGAATATACAAAGAAACATTTACATTTATAAATATTATATTGGATATAACTACATTGTAATCATAGATATTTACATTAACTTTTGCATACCCTGTTGTTGTCTATTGGAAGGGATCATCAATAGAGCCGCCATTTTAGTACAGGGTAGTGCTCCTTTGAAATTAATGCAGGACCAAGGTGCGGTGGAGGACTGTGGCCATCCAGAGCCAGAGATATACACACATATATGCATATATCTATGATCGTGAGTTTTCCCGGTTTTCAGTATGCAAATATTTTTTTAAATTACGAAAGTTATCACACAGAAACGCCAACTGGCCCAGCCAGGACTTGAACCAGCGATATTCTTGCTGTGAGGTGACAGTGCTAACCACTGAGCCACCATGCTGCCATGTCCTGGATTAATCTAGAAAAGAGGGGGAGGAGTCGGGGTGGATGGGGGATTCTCTGAGGCGAAGATGACTAAGGTAAGAAAATCTGATTTTTTATGTGCCTTTGGATTCGTCTGATTGGTAAATCATATGATAGCTAATGTGGGACCAGCCATGGTCAATCATAAGCATGTGAAGCTCTCGAAATTAGTTTATTAACAGACCACAGCTAAGCCATTTTTACTGTATTTTTAATCAAATAATTGCAGCCTTGGTGAGTAGAATAGTCACCTTTCACTTTGATGACTAATTTAATGGGCTCTATTTTAACAATCTAAACAGATGAGATGGGTAACCTCCTCGGTGCTGATGATGTAGCCCAGAAAAGACACACTTGTTAGATGTAACTCACATTTCTCGAATTTGGCATAAAAATGATGGTGAATAAGCCTCTGTAGCACTGCCCTGATATGTTGGATGTGTTCCTCCTTTGTATTCGAGTAGATTAGAATGTCGTCAATATAGATGATTACCCATCGATCCAGCATGTCACGGAAGATGTCATTCATAAATGCTTGAAGGACTGATGGACTGTTGGCCAGGCCGAAGGGCATTACAGTGTATTCATAGTGTCCCCTAGTGGTGGAGAACGCAGTTTTCCATTCGTCACCCTGCTTCATTCGTATTAGATTATAGGCACTCTGCAAATCGAGTTTGGTGTAGAATCTGGCCTGACGTAATTGTTCTAGGGCCACAGGTACTAGTGGGAGAGGATATCGATACTTCACTGTGATCTCATTGAGGCCTAGATAATCAATGCACGGACGTAGATTTCCATCCTTTTTCTTGACGAAGAAGAAACCGGCCGCTGCCGGCGAGGTAGAAGGACGAATGAATCCTTTTCCTAGTTCCTCCTGGATGTAGGAGTTCATGGCTTCAGACTTGGGCTGAGAAAGTGGAAATATTCTTCCTTTAGGTGGTATCATGCCTGGCAGCAGCTCAATGGAACAGTCATAAGGGCGATGAGGTGGTAAATGAGTAGCGCTTTGCTGGATGAACGTTTCGGCCAAATCAGAGTATACCGCTGGCAATGTGGTAACATCTTGATCTTGAAGAGACTGCATACTAATTGTTTGAACAGGGAGTTTCGTGATGCCACCAAGACATTGATGTAGACAAGCGGAGCCCCACTGAAGTATTTGACCCTTATGCCAGGAAATGTGAGGGTCGTGCCGAAGCAGCCAGGGTAAGCCTAAATTTACGGGATGTTTGGAGGGTTGAATTACATAGAAATACATTTTTTCCTTGTGTTGCACCCCAACTTGCAGATTTATGGATGTTGTAACATGTTGGATTCTTTCATTTCCTATTGGACGTCCGTCTAGCGCTTCCACTGCAAGCACAGATTGACATGGTAGTAACGTTAATTTATGACGTTTAGCAAATTCCCATAAGAATTCATAACACTACGTCGGAAATCGCAAACTTCTCTACTTTGTAGAATGTGAAAAGTAGTATGTAGTATAATAAGTCATAGTAGTACAGTATGTCTGAATTCGTAGTATTGGAAAAACAGCAAGAAGTACCTGGATGACCTACAACTTTCGGCAAGATACTGGAGTGCGTATCCAGTGGACACTCCATTAGCCATAATGCCATGTGGGAGATTTTATGAATAGGAGTGAAGCAAGGCAACTGATGAGGATAGGTCATGTGATAATGACAAATGGTGGATTTAGTACTTCTGAGTTCCATACATACTACTCACTTTCTTACTATATAGAACATACTTTTATAGAACATAACGGTCATGTAAATTCAAACACAAATTCAAATATATTACCTAATCGAGTATTTGGTGTTTTTGGACGTAGCCAAACTCTAGTGTGACTGTGGCTTAAGAGCAAGTTGCGGTTGTGCAAATTTAATTAGCTATTTAAATATTAGACAATGAGTACGTTTACATGGACACCAATAATTTAAGCACATAAAGCATTTTCAGTCCAACTGAGTCATCTGTTTGATTATTTGGTTGCATTTAAATGTAGCCATTGACAGTTTAGCTGCTTTGTAGCATATCTAGGCTGTGGATATTTGAGCCTTTTTTTTCAAGATATATGCAAGCATTCAACCATTTTATTAAATTCATTCATTATGGCTGCGGTCATTAGGGTTTGTTCGGGCAGTACACATGCTCTCTCAGTGGAATCAATATAGATGTGGTCAATGTGCTTCAACATTCTCTGCCACACATATTTATTCCCTTAAAGCAATAGATGTGCTGGTCTTCATGATCAGTTCAGACAGGACTCAATACTGGACACACTATATAAAACATTCTGAAATCTCTGATTCACAGCCACACCTATTATAACCTAATGGTTTTATATGGTAATAAGCTTTTATATTTCTGATGTAATTCAAAGTGCTTTAAAATGATCAAGTATTGTGTAAAGCATGAAGAATGGTAAGGATACCAATAAAATTTTTGGTCATTTTTTCTAGCAGTGGAATCTTCATTTTTGTCTGCTCATTCAGTCTTAATAGATAAATGTAAACACATTTGGTTTGCTGTCTTCAAAAGAAGCTTGAGCCCGAGGCTCGGCTTTAGCTTGAAAGCTCAAAAGTTAGAAAGTTGAAAAGTTGGGAAGAATCTATCGAAGTTGATCCCACTTCCAGCACTGCAGCGTATGCATGCGACTGAGCTCCAGACAATCAGAGGGTGCTTTGAGCACATCTACCCAGATGAGAGTTGTGCGTTTTGGACTGTTATATTTGTTAAACATGATATTTAATTAATCTTGTTGTCTGTATCTATCAACATATTCCCTGACTTTGGTCTTTTGAATCTATTACTTGTTCTCCAGTAACGTGTTTTGGCTGAGCGCAAAAACAAGTTAGGATATTAATTAATGTAATGCGTTCACAGGTGACACTACTGTACTGTACATGAAATATTCAAAAACACGTTTACAATACCATCATAGATGTAATTACAATGCTATAACAATGTAGTTTTAACAATGTAACTATGATGCTATAATAATATAGTAATTACAAAGTTATAACAACGTAAATACAATGCTATAACAAGGTAATTATAACAGTGTCACTATAATGCCATTACAATAACGTAATTACAATGTTATAACATTGTAGTAATTACAATGTTATTACTTAGTAATTACATCCAAAATAAAAGTTTTTTACCGGTCAATCTACATTCCTACTCTCACCTATGGTCATGAGCTTTGGGTCATGACCGAAAGGACAAGATACAGAAGGACTCGTATACAAGCGGCCGAACTGAGTTTCGGATAGGGTGAGGAGCTCTGACACCCGGGAGGAGCTCTGAGTAGAGTCGCTGCTCCTCCACATCGAGAGAAGTCAGCTGAGGTGGCTCGGGCATCTGTTACGGATGACTCCTGGATGCCTATCTAGGGACGTGTTCCAGGCATGTCCCACCGGGAGAAGGCCTCTGGGAAGACCCAGGACACGCTGGAGGGACCATGTCTCTTGTCTGGCCTGGGAACGCTTCTGGAGCCCACTGGAGAAGCTGGAGGAAGTGTCTGGGGAGAGGGAACTCTGGAGTTCTCTACAAAGGCTGCTGCCCCTCACAACCCGGCCCCAGAAAAGTGGTAAAAAATTATGGAATGAATAACAATATAATTACAATGTTATTACATAGTAATTACATTTAAAATAAAAGTTTGTAATTACATATCTGCTGTGTATATTTACATAAAATACACAGTACATGAAATACACAAAGAAACATTTAAGTTTACTAATATTATATTGGATGGAATTACAATGTTATAGCAATGTAGTATATACAATGCTATAACAATGTAGTTATAACAATGTAATTACAATGCTATAGCAATTTAGTAGTTACAATGTTCTAACAATGTAATTACAACGTTATAACAACATAGTAATTGCAATGTTATAACAATGTAATAACAATGTTATAACATTGTTATTACTATGTAGTACTTACAATGTTATAACAGTGTAATAACATTGCTATAACAATGTAATTACATTGTTATTAATTAGTAAGTGCGTCCAAAAAGTTTGTAATTACATAACTACTGCGTAAATTTATGTATAAGTGCATGAAATACACAAATAATCATTTGTTTATAAATATTATAATGTATGAAATTACAATGTAATATCAATTTAATTACGATGCTGTAACAATGTAGTTAATACAATGTTATAGCGGTGTAATTACAATTTTACAACAATGTAGTAATTACAATGCTATAACAATGTAGTATAAATGATGCTATAACAATGTATTTATAACAAAGTAATTACAATGCTATAACAATGTGGTAATTATAATGCTATAACAATATAGTATTACAATGTTATAACAATGTAGTAATTGCAATGTTATAACAAAGTAAATACCATGTTGTTAAAACAATGTTGTAACAATGTAATTACAAAGTTATTACACAGTAATCACATCCAAAATAAAAGTTTATTATTACATATGTACTGTGTATATTTATGTTTAAATACATAAATGCAGTACATGAAATACACAAACAAATGCATATACGCCCAAAATTTTGTCTATGCGACCTCAAAATACTTGTATGATTTGTATGAGCATTTGTGCGAGTGCATAAAATTGTTGCTTGGACAGGTTTTCACTGCAAAATCTTCATCGCATTCACGGATTTAGGACACATTCACGCAGAATGCATCTTTGCACTTGAAACGCAGTGCTCAGGAACAGTTTAAAACTGTTGTCATGTCAACTTGCTGCATTAAACAAAGCCTACAATGCTTGCCCCGCCTTCGCGCTTTTCTTATTGGCCCACAGCTCTAGAACTGAACGCGAATGGATTGGTTAAAATCAGCTGTCAATCACTCAGTCAACGCCTCCTGTTTTCAGATGACAGGAGCTACAACCGCAAAAATGTAAAGTGCTGAAGATGAGAATGAAAACAACACTGACAGATTTTGTTTTAGAAACCACCTAAAGCTACAAATAATGGAACATCTGATTAGTGATCATGTGGTGAATGATAATCCACCATTTACACTTTTCAAAGAGTGGATAAGTTTTCCATTGGCTTCAAGTCTGCTATGAAAATAACTAAGGCATTCACTGTAAAGTCTGTGGGACGGAATTTTCAGGTAACTGTTTGCCACATCTTCATATTTTAAGCACGAGAGGTTCTGTTTAATCCTTCATTTAATCGGCAGATGATGTCAGCCGTGCAGCTATATGTAAAAGTTAACACCACGTACATCATTGCAAAAGGGCTTGTGCTGACTAATATTAAATATTGCAGCTCATGAAAAGACCGGTATTGCTATTAAAATGATGTATGCAAATAATAAGGTATATGTCAAAAGCATCGGTGCAATATCAAACACCACCCGTAGGAAGACAGCACAGTAACGTATCGTTAACAGGTTCATTCATGTCAAGCAGTGCGTGCAGGGCGGGGTGAGCGGTCCATGTATCTTTTGGTAACTCAGATATGTAATAAAAATGTATTTCGCTGAGACATGTTTTCCTCACGCAAGCATATATATTTTTTTGCTTGTTAGTTTTGATTAGTGTTGATTTTAAATGCAATAAATCTGTTTATATAAAGCTTGTAGTAACGCTACTCATAAGTTTTGGTGGGTGTGAAACATTTTGTCTGGTGCACCTAAATTTTTAAAGTAAGGAGCACCTGTGTTACCAAGCAAAAAGGTTAATTTCAAACCGCGTAACTAAATTGTTATAAAAATGTAGTAATTACAACATTAAAACAATGTAATTACAATGTTATAACAATGTCATAATTACAATGTTACAACAGTGTAAAAACATTGTTATAATGATGAAATTACAATGCTATAAAATAGTACTTACATCCATAATAAAAGTTTGTAATTACGTATCTATTGTGTATATTTACGTGTAACAAATACAGTACATGAAGTTTATAAATATGGTATTGGATGTAATTACAATGTAATAACAATGTAATTACATTGTAATTACATAGTAATTAAGCTTATAATTACTTGTGTACAGTGTATAAAAAGTCTTAAACTGTAAACAACTTATAAAAAACATCACATAATGAAAATTCTATTCAATTCACCTCTATTTGTATAGCGCTTTTACAATGTAGATTGTGTCAAAGCAGCTTCACATAGAAGATTATAGTAAATTGAAACAGTGTAGTTCAGTTTTCAGTGTTTAAGTTCAGTTCAGTTTAGCTCAGTACAGTGTGGTTAATAATCACTACTGAGAGTCCAAACACTGAAGAGTAATCCATCGATGCATGGCTCTACAGATCCCGAACCATGCACGCCAGTGGCGACAGCAGCAAGGAAAAAACTTCACCAATTGGCGAAAGTGAAGAATTAAAAAACCTCGAGAGATTACAGGCTTAATTGGGCATGACCATTAAATAAGTTGTCATTTAATATGAATATGTGAATAACTCAGTTTTGACAAAAATGTCAGATAGAACCTTATAATTCTAAGGTGACAATACTGTTATATAGTAGTATATAATATTTAGTAATTACAATGCTATAATAATGTAGTTATAACAATGTATTACGATGCTGAAAAAATATAGTAATTACAATGTTTTAAACAGTGTAATTACAGTGTTTTAACAGTGTAACTACAATGTTAAAACTATGTAGTAAGTACAATGTTACAACAATGTAGTATTAACAATGTAATTACAATGTTATAACAATGTAGCAATTACAATGTTATTTTGATGTTGTTATAACAATGTAACTACAATGTTATAACAATGTAATTACAATATTATAACAATTGCAGTTATAACAATGCAATTGCATTGTAATTACGTTGTTATAACATTGCAATTACTGCATAATTATAACATTGTAATTACATTGTTATAACAATGTTGTAATTGCAATGTTGTAACAATGTAATTACAATGTTGTAACAATGTTACTACATTTTTATAGCTATGTAGTATTTACAATGTTATAACTATGTAGAAATTACAATGCTATAACAATGTAGTTATAACAATGTATTACAATACTGAAACAATATAGTAATTACAATGTTATAAAGAGTGTAATTACAATGTTATAACAGTGCAGTTACAATAATATAACAATGTAATTGTAATTGTATATTTACGTGTAACAAATATAGTACATGAAGTTTATAAATATGGTATTGGATGTAATTACAACGTAATAGCAATGTAATTACATAGTAATTAAGCTTATAATTACTTGTGTACAGTGTATAAAAAGTTGTAAACTGTAAACAACTTATAAAAACATCACATAATGTAAATTTTATTCAATTCACCTTTATTTGTATAGCGCTTTTACAATGTAGATTGTGTCAAAGCAGCTTTACATAGAAGATTATAGTAAATTGAAACAGTGTAGTTCAGTTTTCAGTGTTTAAGTTCAGTTTAGTTTAGCTCAGTTCAGTGTGGTTAATAAACACTACTGAGAGTCCAAACACTGAAGAGTAATCCATCGATGCATGGCTCTGAACCATGCAAGCCAGTGGCGACAGCGGCAAGGAAAAAACTTCACCAATTGGCGAAAGTGAAGAATTAAAAAACCTTGAGAGATTACAGGCTTAATTGAGCATGACCAATAAATAAGTTGTCATTTAATATGAATATGTGAATAACTCAATTTTGACAAAAATGTCAGATAGAACCTTATAATTCTAAGGTGACAATACTGTACTGTACATAAAATCTACAAAAACACATTTACAATGTTACAATGCAATGACAATGTAGTTATCACAATGTAATTACAATGTTATAACTATGTAAAAAACAATGCTATGACAATGTAGTCATAACTATGTTCAACAATGTAGCAATCACAATGTTATAACAGTGTAATTACAATGCTATAGCAATGTAGTTATAACAATTTAAGTAAAATGTTATTACAATGTAATTGCAGTGTTATAACTATGCAAATGTAAATAAGTTGTCATTTAATATGACTATGTGAATAACTCAATTTTGAAAAAGATGTCAGATAGAACCTTATAATTCAAAAGTGACAATACTGCACTGTATGTAAAATATACAAAAACACATTTACAATACTATCATAGATGTAATAAACAATGCTATAACAATGTAACAACAATGTATTAACAATGTGGTAATTAAAATACTATAAAATGTAGTTATAACACTGTAATTACAATGCTATAACAATGTTGTTATAACAATGTAATTACAATGTTATAACAATGTAATTGCAACGTTATAACATTATAACTACAATGTTATTACAATGTAGTTATAACCATGTAACAACAATGCTGTAGCAATATAGTAATTACAATGTTATACCTATGTAGTTATAACAATGTAATTACAATGTTTTAAAAATGTAATTACAATGTTATTTCTATGTACTATTTGGTGGAGAAGTGAAACTTCTCCCCTCTGTCTCTGACGGCCGCACCGGAAAACACACACACACATACATACACGCACACACCACTTACCTTTATTCCTTCCTCCTCCGTCAGCGATTATATTAATGAGTGCACGCATCATATCACCGGCATACAATCACCCCTCCACAGTTTATCTCTCCCCTTCAGTCTCACACGAAGCATACACTTGCGCGCACACACACATTGTCTTTGTATTTTTGTTTGTTTGTCTGTTTGTTTGTCTAGGGTGGGGTTCGGACTTCAGTGCGGGGCCGGCCAAGCCACAATACATCAGAAGCCGCTCCATGGTGGTTCGCGCGCTGAAGGTCCGACCATACCATTTGTGTTGTCTGTGGGTACATCCAGCGATGTTGTTTGTCCTGTTTTACAGGAAAGATGTTAATGGTTGTGGGTGTTTAATGTTATATGTTTTTATGTGTCCTGTTAAAGCAGACGGGAACATTTAATGTTTAAAGAGATGCCATTTAAGGCGAGTTTGAAAGTATATATTTTTTATACTTATTAGAGAATGGCTTGCGTCAATTAATGGGCGGAGTCTGGCATATAAAGAGGGACGCCAGACTCCAGCTCGGGGTCAGTTTACCTGGGGAGTGAGCGTGCTGTGGCGGAGCCGTGAGCAATTTTCTGAGTGACTGGATACTTGTATACAGTGGTTATGTTTGACTTTTTTTTTTTTCTTCTTTGGTTTGTTTTTTTGTTATACATATTCGTCTTTATATTTGATTTGTTGATTTGATACTTTGTATTTTTGTATATATATATATATTTGGACTTTTATGGACACTGTATATATTTTGCACTGGACATTTATCCTCCACATTATTGTAAATAAATACCACCTTTTTTTACACTTCCGGGTCAGGTCATTGTGTTTGGATTTTTGCCATTTTTTTGTGTGTGTGTGTGTGTGTGGGGGGGGGGGGGGTTATTGTGGATATCAGGCCTCCCACGCCTTATAGTGGGCCCACTCTGGGTTCACAACATTGCATATGTACAATGCTACAACAATGTAGTAATTACAATGCTATAACAATGTAGTTATAACAATGTAATTACAATGATTTAACAATGTAGTAATTACAAGGTTGTTATATTAATGTAGTAATTACAATGCTATAACAATTTAGTTATAACAATGTAATTACAATGTTATAACAATGAAATTACAATGTAATACCTATGTTCAGCAATATAGTAATTGTAATGTTAAAACAGTGCAATTACAATGTTGTAACAATGTAAATACAATAATATAACTATGTTATAACAATGTAGTAATTACAGTGTAATAACAGTATAATAACATTGTTATAGCTATGTAATTACATCTAAAACAAAAGTTTGTAATTACATTTCTTCAGCGTATATTTACGTATAAACACAAATACAGTACATGAAATACATAAAGAAACATTTAAGTTTATAAATATTGTATTGGATGTATTTACAATGTAACGACTTAGTAATTAAGTTTGTAATTACATGTGTACAGTGCATAAGAACGTACACAACTATAGAAAACCAAATATCGAACAATAACGAAATTACAAAGAAAGCTGATCCTGATTGGCCCTTGTGCGTGCATTCGGAATGCTGATTGGCTCACAGAAAGAACCTTATAGAGCCAAGTTAGAGTTTGAATTTGGAGATAAACCTATTTTTAAAAATAAAAACTCTTAAACTGTAAACAACTTATAAAAAACATCACAATGTAAATAAGTTGTAATTCAGTATGAACATGTGAATAACTGTTCACATGTCACGAATAAACTACGTGAAATATACAAAAACACATTTACAATACTATAATAGATGTAATTACAATGTTATACAGATGTAGTTATAACAATGTAATTACAATGTTATAACAATGTAACTACATTGTTATAACTATGTAGTAACTAACATGTTGTAACAATGTCATATATACAATGTTATAACAATGTAACTACAATGCAACAACGTGCAACGTACAATGCAAAAATGTAATTACAAAGTTATAACAATGTAATTACAATGTTATAACAATGTAATTTCAATGTTATAACAGTCTTACTACTATCATGTATGTAATTTCAATGCTTTAACAACGTAATAGTTGCAATGTTGTAACAGTGTAACTACAATGTTATAACAATGTAACTACAATGTTATAACAGTGTAGTTACAACTATGTAATTACAACGCTATAACAATAAAGTAAATAAAATGTTAGAACAATGCAATTACAATTTTGTACCGATGTAGTTATAACAATGTAACTACAATGTTTTAACAACGTAACTACATTGTTAAAACTTTGTAGTAATTACAATGTTATAACTATAGTAATTACAATGCTACAACAATGTATTACAGTGCTGAAACAATATAGTAATTACAATGTTAAAAACAGTGTAACTCCAATGTTATAAGAGTGTAAATACAACGTTTGAACAATTTAGTAATTACAATGTGGTATTTACAATGTAATTACAATGTTATAACAATGTAATTACGTTGTTATAACTGTAGTAGTTACAGCGTTATAACTATGTAGTAATTACAATGCTATAACAATGTAGTTATAACAATGTATTACAACGCTGAAACAATATAGTAATTACAACGTTATAAACAGTGTAACTACAATGTTGTAACAGTGTAGTGTTCTAACAATGTAGTAACTACAATGTTACAACAGTGTAATTACAATGTTATAACATTGTAATTACACTGTTACAACAATGTGGTATTTACAATGTAATTGCAATGTTATAACAATGTAATTACAATGTTATAACATTGTAGTAAATGCAATGTTATAACGATGTAATTAAAACGTTTTACCGATGTAGTTATAACAATGTATTTACAATGTTATAACAATGTAACTACACTGCCAATTTTAAGTTTTTAAGTAATTTTAGGTTATATGTTTGCATGCAACTTGCAGAAAAAAAGATACAATATATATTTCAAATTGATGCATTTAGCAGGCCTTAATAAGCCTTTTGTATCAGACGTTTACACACACTTTAAACAGTTTAAAAGTTTACGAACATTTAATGTTTCTTTGAAATGGCTTTTGGTGCAATAAATAATCCTGAATAATTAAAAGTATTAAAATATTCTTTAAATGTGTTTTATTCATTCATTCATTTTCTTTTCGGCTTAGTCCCTCTATTAATCCGGGGTCGCCACGGCGGAATGAACCGCCAACTTATCCCGCACGTTTTTTAGCAGCGGATGCCCTTCCAGCCGCAACCCATATCTGGGAAATAAATGTATTTTATAACTATGAAATTTAATTACTAAACAATAAAGCATTAACTTGCCAAGAAATGCTCCACTTTACCATGGTAAAATAATGCCCCCACTTACAGTATGCAATACTAGAACCTTGTCTATATAACCATGGAAATATATGTACACATAATAACATCAAAGTTGCGTATTTGTAAAATACAGAAAATAAACAAGATTTTTCTCTCATGCAGCCTCCGGGAAAGAGTGCGTCGCAGCAATGAACTGGCTACTTGACGAAAAGAAATACATGCAGCGTCGGCAATCTTCATATTTTCAGCAACTGACTGAGAATAATGCTGCACTGTTTTAGTAACAAATTATTAGAATGTCTTCTTTTACCCCAACACACTGATAATCATTACTTTAGCCGGTGCGAGTTTTTTGCGCGCATTTGAGCGCGGAATAGGCTATAAGCGCATATATATACACACCCGTGGCTACGCCTCTGTAAAAAAGGAATTATAGGTTTGATCCTATTCTAATGAGCGCCCTTAAATAATGTAGCCTAGTTATTAGTTGTCTGCAAGCATCAGTGTTTATTGAGATTAAAATAACATAAAAAAACAAAGAAAACAGACATATTGAAAATTTGATTAAAAAAAAATATTGTTATAGCAAGCTATGTGACTGCTTTGGGAAATAACACTCGTCGTAGACGTCACAGGATGACTGATTATAAGGAACGTGTAGTCTGGCACATTTGCTACCCACGTTGTCAAGATTTTATCAGGAAAAAATCGCATGATCGTACATAGTGACTTTCGTAACCGACAATAAAAATCGTGTGATCTGACCAGGGCTTAAAGCAAGCGAGCCTGGGCTATTCCATAAAATTCCATCCTTCTTGATGTTTCAATTACGCATAATACTCTTTACACCATATTAAAGACACAGCAGCCAGTAAAGGTTGTTGAGAGTTTAAAAGGTGTGTTCACAGCTCTGTTGATGCCACGAGCGGCTTCTTTCATTTTGTTATTTATTTTGGAGATAATACAAAATATGAATACAACAGAAAAATATAAATCTTTACAAATTACGTGTCCACTTTCGTAGGCTCAAAACAATAGTATCATATCTCGATAGAATAGCCTAAGTTATATTGAAATAATTTTAGGAATTACAAATATCAGATATAATAAAATCACATAAAAAATAAATCAATATAAACAAACAAAAGCCTATAACAATGTGTGTATATATAATACTTAAATTAAAGAGGTATCTACGTAAATAGGCTAATCCAATCCAATCTTTTATTTAAAGAAAGAAAGACAAACTAAATTTTAGTGAATTGTTTTTATTCCGAGCTAATAAGATGTTAGAAAATACTGCAAATCAAGCTGTCGATATCTTCTCGGGGTTGAAATTGCTCATTATTCGAAAAAAAAAATGTAAAAAAAGAACGAATGTTAGCGCGTAGTCTAGTTGCTTTCTCGATTTATTTTAGGCCTTTATTCAGCTGACAGCGCACGCACGGCCGCGATACCAAGAAAAAACGTAAGCTAAATAATATATTCCATAATCTTAATGACTCAGAAAAACTTTGGCTATACAGCCTTCTCGGAGAGGACGAAATGACATCTAAACTGGCTGCAAAATAAATAAACCATTAGTAGTTAATCTTTAAATGTGCCGTATTTAAAAAATCTACTCGTTTTAACCTTGCAATTATGATGAGATAATGTCTGTTTTTATCAACTTTTCTGTAATTTATTTCTCTTTTGCTACTTATTTTATTAATTTGTTGATGTTAATATATTACATAGGCTATTTTATATACATATCTAAAATCCTTCGCTTTGAACTTGAAAGAGAGAAAGAAGCTGATTTGACCTGTCAGTCTGCACATTGCTTCTGAATAGCATTTCTTTTTCATTTCAGTCTTTACTTTAACCTATTAAAAAGAAAAGTGTCATAATAAATACAATTATTATTAAAAATGGAATTATGTTTTGTTTATCACATATAGTTAACTATTTATTTGATGTGGGTAAATAGTGTGTTTCACCATTCGGGAAGCACTGTAAATTGATAGTTTTTTCCAATAAGGTGGTGAAATAAATACATTAAAATTTTTATTAAGTGCTGTTCACTTTAAATAATAATACTATAAAAACATTGATTTAAAAAGTATTTTGTGACACTCACATCCATCATTAAAACGCAGGTTTATGTTTTGAATTGGGTTAATTTTGCCAACGGCCAACCGCCGCTCGTTAACCGAATATTAACAGTTACCCCTGAACAGATTAATTTAAAAATATTATTTAATTTAAAAAATAATTGACATGCCTATTTTGTGTGATATTCAAAATTGCATTTAAAGTACTGATTTATTTTAACATGCGAACAGCATACAGAACATAACAGAGCATCTTCACGCTCCTGCAGTGTTTACAGCAGCATAGAAAATAAACTTAACAAAAAATAATAAATAAATACTGCTCTAGATCTTATTCACTTAAATGACAAATTTTGGATTATAAAACGAAAACACTGACTGAATCCTTTTTAAGAACCGGCATATGCTGATTGTCCAATCATGTTTTTTTCTTCCGTCAAATAAAAATTTTAGGCTACCTCAAATAGATCGCTTCACGGAAAATTTGCATTTAATTACAAAACCTTTGTCAACATTTTTAATAAAAGTCATTAGTTTAAAGATTAAGTCCTATGATTATGACTGTCTCACTCGCGATTCATGTGTGCACGCTCTGCATGTAATAAAAGACAATGACAATGAGCCTTAAGGCATACTATGTTTATGCTTAATTTGCATACACGTTTTATAAGCTGTAAAATGAAAGTCTTAGTTTGGTGCGAAGTTATCATTATGCAAAACATCAAGAAAAACTTTGGATTAGTTTGATTCATAGATTAGGCTATGTAGGCTAATGTAAATGTATATTATATAAGAACTATTAATAACTGCCATTTTCCAAGTGGAAAAAAGTTGGTTTGTTGGTTGTAGCATATACATTAAATCACCAATTGCCTATTTGTTGAGTTTATGACACTGCCTCAGCACAGAGGCGAACAGCATCAGCGATGGTTTGTCAACTCCTTTGTGTGAACTTGTGACCAGAAATATATTTTTATAAGCTTCTATGAAACGGTGAATATTTCACTTTCATTTTATTTAGGCTAGATTATTATCATTATTTTATTAAACAAACCAACACAATCTCACGGCAACTAGTGTTTTTGTGCTGAAGTATACAGCGGACTGAAGCACTTCACCCCAAAGGTTATTTGTTATTCTTTATTCGTTTAAATAATGTAGCCTAGTTGTCTTTTTAATGATTAATGAAGGACTTATAATGCTTTGTTTCATTGTTTATCTTTATTTACAAGTAGCAGAGTATTTACAGCTAATGTATTTCTGTCCGTTTGCATCCCGTCCCTTTGTGCCACCTGGCGGCAAAGTCGCAAACTGCGGTCATGCCTGAAAAACGCAGCGGCGGTATATCGTCCGGCAGTAATGGTCACATTGAACTCTCACCTACTGTAATTCTAAGGTGACAATACTGTACTGTGCATGAAATATACAAAAACACATTTGCATTACTATCATAAATGTAATTACAACCCTATAACAATGTAGCAACTACAATGTTACAACAATGTAATTACAATGCTATTGTAATGTGGTTATTACAATGCTATAACAATGTAGTTATAACAATGTAATTACTATGCTATAACAATGTTATAACAATTGAGTAATTACAATGTTATAACAATGCATCCACAATGCAATAACAATGTGGTAATTACAATGCTCTTTCAATGTAGTTATAACAATGTAATTACAATGTTATAATAATGTAATTTCAATGTTATAACTGTTATAACAATTTAGTAATTACAATGTTATAACAGTGTAACTGCTATGATGTATGTAATTACAGTGCTTTAACAATGTAGTAATTACATTGTTGTAACATTGTAACTACAATTTTATAACAATGTAACTACAACGTTATAATAATGTATTTATAACTATGTAATAATAATGCTATAACACTGTAGTAATTATTATGTTATAACAATGTTATTGCAATGTTATACCGACGTAGATATAACAATGTAATTACAATGTTATAACAAATAAACTCCATTGTTATACAATGGTATAACTATGTAGTAATTACAATGCTATAATAATGTACATATAGCAATGTATTACGATGCTGAAAAAATATAGTAACTACAATGTTATAAACAGTGTAATTGCAATGTTATAACAGTGTAACTACAATGTTAAAACTATGTAGTAATTATGTTAGAACAGTGTATTACAATGTTATTTTGATGTTGTTATAACAATGTAACTACAATGTTATAACAATGTAATTACAGTGTTATAACATTGCAATTACCACATTGTTATAACTTTGTAACTACATTGTTATAACAATGCAGTAATGGCAATGCTATAACAACCTAATTAAAATGTTATAACAATGTTACTACATTTGTATAGCTATGTAGTATTTACAATGTTAGAACTATGTAGTAATTACAATGTTAGAACTATGTAGTAATTACAATGCTATAACAATGTAGTTATAACCATGTATTACAATGCTGAAAAAATATAGTAATTACAATGTTTAAAAAAAGTGTAATTAGTGTAGTAGTTACAATGTTATAATAGTGCAATTACAATGTTACAACAATGTAGTATTTACAATGTAATTACAATGTTTTAACAATGTAGTAATTGCAATGTTATAACAATGTAATTACAATGTTATACCGATGTTGTTATAACAATGTAATTACAATTGTTGTAACTATGTAGTTATTACAACATTTGTTCTATAACAATGCTGAAACAATATCATAACTACAATGTTATAAAGAGTGTATCTACAATGTTATAACAGTGTAATTACAATGTTATGACAATGTAGTAATTGTAATGTTTTAGCAATGTAATAATAATGCTTTAATAATGTAGTTATAACACTGTAATTACAATGTTTTACCTATGTTCAATAATGTAGTTATTGTATGTTAATGTTAAAACGGTGTAATTGCAATGTTGTAACAATGTAACTACTATCATAATAGATGTAAATACAATGTTATAACAATGTAGTGATTGCAATGTTATAACAATGTAATAACAATGCTATAAAAATATAGCTATAACAATGCAATTGTTATAATTGTTACGTTAAAACAGTGTATATACAATGTTTTAACAATGTAAACACAATAACATAACTATGAATTAACAATGTAGTAATACAATCTTATAACACTGTAATTACTATCATAGATGTAATAACAATGTCGTAACAAAGTAATTACAATGTTATAACTATGTTATAGTAATTACAATGTTAAAACTGTAATTACGATGTTATAACAATGTAGTAATTACAATGCAATCACAATGTAGTAATTACAATGTTACAACAATGTATAATTACAATGTCAACACATAGTTTGTAATTACATATCTACTGCATGTATTTATGTATAAATTCACAAATACAGTATATGAAATACACAAAAAAAGTTTATAAACTTTATATGGGATGTAATTACAATGTAATAGCAATGTAAATACAATATAATGACATAGTAATTAATTTTGTCATCAAGATCATATATGTATCATAGATGTATTTATAATGCTATAGCAATGTAGTAATTGCAATGTTATAACACTGTCATTACAATACTATAATAATGTGGTAATTACAACGCTATAACAATGTAGTTATAACTATGCAATTACAATGTTATAAAAATGTATAATTACAATGTTATAACAATGTAATAACAACGCTATGACAATATGGTTATAACTGTTCAACAATGTAGCAATTACAATGTTAAAACAGTGTAATTACCATCATAGATGTTATAACAATGTAGTAATAACAATGCTAGAGGAATGTAGTTATAACATTGTAATTGAAATGTTATAACAATGTAATTACACTGTTGTAACTATGTTATAACAGTGTATATGTTATAACAGTGTAGTAATTACAATGTTGTAGCAATGTAATTACATAGTTTTAACAGTGTTTTTACTATCATAGATGTAATTACAATGTTGTACCAATGTAGTTTTAACAATGTAATTACAATGCTATAACAATATAGTAATTGCAATGTTATAACAATGTAGTAATTACAATGTTATAACAATGTAACACAAATGCTATAACAGTGTAGTCATAACTATGTTCAATAATGTAGCAACTACAATGTTATAACAGTGTAATTACAATGTTTTAACAGTGTAATTACTATCATAGATGTAATTACAATGCTATAACAATGTTGTTATAACAATAAAATTACATGTTATAATAATAATGTTATAACAGTGTAATTACAATTTTATAACTATGTAGTAATTGAATTGCTATAACATTGTAGTTATAACAATTATTTACAATGCTCAACAATGTATTAGTTACAATGTTATACAAGTGTAATTACTATCATGGATGAAATTACAATGCTATAACAATGTAGTATTTCGAAAGCTATTACAATGTAGTGATTACAATGTTATAACAAAGAAATTACAATGTTACTACATAGTAATTACATCCATAAACAAAGTTTGTAATTACCTATCTATTGCATGTAGTTACATATAAATACAAAAATACAGTACATGAAATACACAAAGAAACATTTACATTTATAAATATTATCTTGGATGTAACTACATTGTAATCATAGATATTTACATTAGATGTTGCATACCCTGTCATTGTGTATTGGAAGGAATCATCAATGGAGCTGCCCTTTTAGTACAGGGTAGCGCTCCTTTGAAAACAATGCAGGACCACAGTGCAGTCAGAGATATACACACATATATGCATATATCTATGATTAGGAGTTTTCCTGGTGGTCAGTATGCAAATATTTTTTTCAATTACTTTTCTATATCTATGGATAAGTGACCGCACGGGCATTACCGACAAAGTGTGTTTGGGGAAATGTATCTCCCTCCTTGTTTAATTTCATCTAATCCAAGTCCTGAAACACTACCCCCCCACACCCCTCTCATTATGAACGACTCGTTCACTTAGCCGACATTATTACAAGTTTCTAGCACCGCAGCGTCTTGTTGTTATATTTCATTTACATTGTTTGCATTATGGTGAATGCAGTAAGTGGCTTTATTATCAACAATAACGTTACTTGTTTAGCACAAAAAACATAACATTCAAAAATGTAAAAAAAACCCTGAAATCTTACCTATGAAATGTTCTGCCTTTATGCTTTGTTTTCTTTGTTTGCTCGTTACTACACCCGTAAGCAGCACGAAAGTCCAGCATCTTCACATTGGCACACTGTCTTGATTAATGCAGTTGAATGACATTTGTCCTGGGAGCACTGTACAAATGTGGCGGCTCTATTGATGCATGGTCAGGGTCCGTATGTGATATGTACTGTATATATTATTGCAATGCAATTAAAATGTAATGACAAAGTAATTACATCCAATAAGTTTGTAATTACATATGTACTCCATATTTATGTAAATACACAAAGAAACTTTTAAGTTTATAATATTATATTGGATGAAACTACAATGTAATAGCAAAGTAATTACATGTAATGACACAGTAATTACACACAAGATAAAAGTTTATAATTACATTTTCTCAGATGTAAATATGATGTTATTAGATTAGATTAGATTAGATTAGATTAGATTAGATTAGATTCAACTTTATTGTCATTACACATGTACAAGTGCAAGGCAACAAAATGCAGATTAGGTCTAACCAGCAGTGCAATAGCAGCAAGTGCAGGATACAGGTATAAGTTATAAAGTGCAGTTATAGAAAAACTATGGTGATATTTACAGACGGATGTACTATGAACATTATATACAGGTTGTATTAGCTATGAACAGAGATTTACAATAAATTAATATATGTACAGGTTGCTATTAGTAATCAGAAGTGTGCAGATTGATAAACATAATTACAAATGTATATGTACTGTGGGTGTGTACATAATAACGTTATAACATCGTAATTACAATGTCATTACATCCAAAATCAAAGTTTGTAATTACGTATCATTGCCTTAGAACTACAAGGTTCCATCTGCGTTCAAAAAGATTTTGAGATATTGAGTTTATACATTCCATATAACAAACAATATGCGTGTAACAGTTCTCTTTCATATATTAACATGACAGAAACCCTAAATGCACTTTAAATGTAAATTATCAAAGTTTCTTAAATTTGCAAATTGGGGTAAAATAAACAGGGCAAATGCAGGCCAATATAATATTTATAAACCTAACTGTTTCTTTGTGTATTTCATGCACAGTATTTGTGTATTTACACGTAAATATACGCAGTAAATATGTAATTACAAATTTTTATTTAAGATGTAATTAGTATGTAATAACATCCTAATTATTTTGTTATAACATCGTAATTACACTGTAACTACATCCAAGATAATATTTAGAACCATATCTTTCTTTGTAAATTTCAAGTACTGTATTTGTGTATTTATATGTTATTTGCCCTGAAACACATTGATAAATGTTATCTGGTGTGTAACTACCATGTAATAGTAATGTAATTACATTCAAGATAATAGTTTGTAATTATATTACATGTGTAATGTGTATATTTACATAAATAACTATGAATACACAAAAATACAGTACATGAAATAAACAAAGGAACATTTACATTTAGAAATATTTTCTTGAATGTAACTACAATATATTTGCAATTTTAAGGTTGTGAGGATAGAACCTTAGAATTTTAAGGTGACGATACTTCTGCAAATAAATACAATTGCACACTTGAAACTGACGGCAAAAAAGAGGGCAACCTTACAGAATGCAGCTTTAAAGCTAAGTGTGATTTTTTGAAACTAATGTATTTGTGAGCCTTTTCAGGTCTTAATATGTAGAGAAACAACTGTGGTTTTTGACTGCCTTATGTTTTGCTGGAGATGGTTTTAACCCAAGGGGCGGGGTATGGACTACACCAGTGTCAGTTTACCTGGCGAGCGAGTGTGTTACTGTGTTGTACCGTAAGCAAACTTTACAAACCTTCCATTTATCCATATGAGTATATTTTGTTTGAATGTTTTTTTCTGTCATCGCACAGCATATGTTTTCCTTTTGTCACTTTGTGTTATATATACACTCTGTTGTATATATAAATATTTATTAGGACTGAAACACCTCTGATCACTGTACATAAATATCTTCACCGATCACTTGGCCCACACGGAATCTGTGCTTTTTTTCCCACAGATTTTAAGCCCATCATTAATTCTGTTTATTTACTTGAGTAAATGTGTGTAAATCTATATTTATTCCGTTTTTTTAATTAATTTCAGTAATATTATTGACTAATATGAAAATGTTCATTTGATTTATGTACAATGCAGTTTGTACAGTAATATTTTCTGTCTTTTAGTAGACATATTATATGAGAGACTTGCTTTGTTTACCAAATAAAGTGGATCTAATAGGATTTGCATTGTAAACATTACATAAAAATTAAAAAGGTATTATTTTTTATTTCACATATTGAGGTTTTAGTTACGATACTCCCAAAATATTTCAGCAGAAATCCGCAGATTTTTCTCAGCAGAAATAGCAAAAAACATCAGCAGATTCCGTCTGGCCCTACCGATCACTTACCACCATTTGTAAGTATTGCCATCATTTAAAAAAACATTTTTTTTTAGTTTTTTTGTTGGTGAACCCCGTTCATCTGACTTCCCAACTCAAGGACCCGTTGTCTCACAATCTTGGTGGATGATTGCTGATCTTCCAGTAGTGTGCTTCTGTTCAATGGCAATTGGTAAATGCAATCCACTCCACACTCTTAATATAAAAGAGCCCATGACTGATCTGTTCTCAACATCTTTATACACTATTTAGCCGTCCACTTCTGATTCTGTATCTATTGTTTGATCTTCCCAGTGTCTTCAAATGACGTGTAGCTGAAACAAAAGTGTACTATACAAGTCTGCTCTTTTCATTAACTCAGTATTTGTAAACTGATGTTCACAGTTCTACACTGAAATAAATGATCCATTGGATTTACCACATTTTTTGGAAAACATCTCCAATTCTGTGGTCAACTGTGGACACGTTTTCAGTGGTGGAAAGAGTACTGAAAAAAGTATACTCAAGTAAAAATACCATTACTTTCCCAAAAACGTAGTGCAAGTTGTTATGGGAAGCAGACGGACAAGGAAGGTGAGTGAGTATTTAACGATGTTTATTTACAACACATGAGCACATAAGGAGAACGGAGGAGAAGTGAGTGGAGTCTGGTTGATCTGATGATCCTTGGTGGCAGGCTATATGACTGATACTGTGGGAGACCGAATGCACACACCAGAGGGCTTGCGGGGAAGACAGACTGATGACAAACACAAGGCAGACAGGACACCGGGAACACTGGACAAACTAGGAGAGACAGAGAGCAGATAAGTATAATATACTGAGATCGAATGCTAGTGATTACCAGGAGGTGTTCACTCAGAGTCCGCTTCGTAGGAACGAGACCGGACCCTGAGTGAAGTGAGGTGTGTGCTTATGTAGTGACTATAAGTGATTGGGTGCAGCTGTGTGTGGTTAATACTCAGGTGATGGTGATCTTTGCATGATGCTGGTGGAAGAGCCTGGCCAATCCGTGACACAAGTAAAGTAAAAGTATCTGTTGTAAATATTACTCAAAATATGAGTCAAAAGGAGACATTTCAAAAGTACTCGAGTAGTGAGTAGTGAATATTACACTGTAAAAAGCTTATACGTTTACATGTAATTTGTGTGTGTGTGCGTGTGTGTGTGTGTGTGTGTGTGTGTGTGTGTGTAAACGTAACATTCTGTAGTACATTTAATTATAGTTTGAGGCCATTTTGATCATCACACAGTAAACACCCGTCATCTTCTCATCTTCACATGAAGTCTAAATAGTCTCTGGGTCATGGCGTGTAAAGATTTTGGACATCTTCTTAGACACTTTTCATGCTTTCAAACAGTTTGCTGCATTTATAAATCGCCAATGTCTTGAGGTAGCTCATTATGATGCGATTTACCTGCTATGTGCGATTTGATTGGACAGGAATCACAGGACTGATTTTTCTAATCCCCATAGACAGGAAATAATAATATAGTGACTGCAGGTTGAAGGAAAATAGTGGAGTAAAAGTACCAATACTGCATTAAAAATGTACTCAAGGGAAAGTAACAGCACACATCTTTAAAACTACTTAGTAAATTACAATTTCTGAGAAAAACTACTCAATTACAGTCATTTGAGTATTTGTTATTTGTTACTTTACACCACTGCAAATTTTCCATATTGTTCCAATAAAATTTTAACCTTGGTGAACCTGCGATTTCGCATCACATGAATGTGTGTGTGATCCAATCACAGAGGATAAACATGAAATAATTAATCTTAAAATATGAATCTGTATATTCAACAAATGTTAAAAGAATGACAAAATAAACAGCTTATACAGCAAGAAAGCTCTCAAGAAATCTCATTTGGCTTCATTATAAATTAAGTAGCTATAGCAAGATGCTTTTGAGTGACAGCTCATGACAAATTCTAAGAAGAAAGAAGAAAATCTAAGGGGTTTATTTTATTGACATGCTTATTAGGCCTATACAAACTGCTTTTACTCCAGCCAGACTAAAATAAACAGCCTGAGACTTTCTCCAGAATAAAAACTATTAGACAGTAGGAAATACACATGTTTGTGTGTGTGTGAGTGTGTTTTGTTTACTACACCTCTTTCACTTCTCATATGAAACCATACAAAGATGAGGCATAATGACGAGACAGTCTGATTACCTTCGTATGTATGTATGCATATATGTATGTATTGGATTGACTTTCATGGAGTAACGTTACAGAAAAATTACAGTACAAAACTCACACAAACATACAAAAAAGTGAAAATGACAACAAACAGGACTTTAAACTAAGAGAGAAGTATAATACAGCACATGCACATCCTAATGATTTATTAGAAACATTTAGATATATTAGATAGGTCACGTTATGTTTTTACAAAGATGTGTTTTGTTTTTGTTTGCGTGCAAATTTAAATAAATAATCATATGTAATGCTCTTTATGACCTTTTTTTAATTATCAACGAAAATACAAAAAGGTAGCCTATTTAACAAAGCCAGGTATAAACCTTAGTAAAAACAAGATAGAGAATAAACTGTAGTTTGTCAGTCTCATCCAATAAGCATTAAGCTGTGTCGTCAGCCAGTCGTTTCCCATGATGCTTTAGGTGAGCGCAGTCTTTGGAGAGCAACTGCTGCCGACTGCTCAATCCGAGGTACCCGCTTAGCCGTCGCGAGAGTTTTTTGGCGCCTTCAGCATGACATCAGAGTGAGGCGAAGGCAGCTCGGACACATTTCTAACCGGCATGCAACTTGCGGTGATCACCGGTGATCGATTCTGCGCAGATTTTGGCCATCTCAAACGAGCCTATACACAAACTAGATCCCATCATGCACCTCACTCACACACCTGGCCCAGATTCCTTTTGATTGCAAACACACACAGCTGAAGCTTTTCAGAACACAGCACATACAACACTCGCTGCTGAGTCTTGTTAACAGTAAAGCTGCAGTCACACTGTACTTTTTGCCCCATAGACTTCCATTTATATGCACACGACAAGTTTCGCAGTTCGCTGCGTTGCAAAGTTCAAGCTTGGTGAACACTGACCTGCGAAATCGCATCACGTGATCGCGTGAGACCAATCGAAGATCTAAACATGACCTCTGTACAGAAATTTAAAATATTGACCAATCGCCTGCTTTTTTAAATGCTTAAATCTTTAATCCTGCACATTTTTGCAGTGCCATACGACAGAATTTTGCATGTGACCATGGAATAAGTTAGCATTTCCTAGCATTTTCCTTGTCTTGCCTTTCGTGGTTTTGGATCCTTGTTTTGTCGCCTGACTCGACCACTTACCTGTTATACTGACCATTCTCTGGATTTTCTGCATGCTCCTGTCTGTCCCTGTGATAACCTTGCTTTTCCGACCCTCTGTTAAATAAACTGCACGTGGAACCACATCTCCGTTGTACCCCGACTCTTTACTTTTTGTATTTGGCTCCTATGTTTGATATGATCTCACAGTCATGTTTTTTTTCTGTATAAACTTGTGTACCCATTTTTATCTCATGTGTAAAAGGATGTACTATAGTTTAAGAATACTGAATGCGTTCAAATTCCCAGCTATGACTCGAGACAATTCAAAAATAAGGAACTTTTATTCGTTTAAAGGGTATTTCATTGTGTTTATTACATCCAGCAGATCCTGAGGCTATGGCATCTAAAAGCAGAACTATACAGAAATATGTGTAAATGTGTTTTCATAAACATGGTTATTGCAAATTAGCTATATAGGAGCAGAAATAAGAAGTTCAATAGGCATTTTTGACCAGTGTAACACACTGTATCCTCTGCCACCAGAGGAAAGCTCATTTTACCGTAAAGATGGATGCAAAATAAAATGTCAATCTTCACAGTCGTACAGTTTTCACAGGTTGAAGCATCCATCTACCAGGAACGCCAGCTTGAAGAAAATTCTATCATCACTCACCCTCATGTCATTCAAACCCATATGGTTTACTTTTTTTCAGTGGAAAAAAAAGATGATGTTTAACACAATGTTCATGCTGCTCGTTTGCATACAATGAAAGTGAAGGTCTATCTAATCTATCTGTTTGATTACTAGTCTACACTGTCAAAAATATCCTTTAGTTAACATTATTCATGGTCTTTTTTTAGTTTATACACAGTTTATACATTTATACACTGAAAAAAATGATTCAAAGATTATTCCTTGGATTTACTCAATTTTTTTAAGTTAAGGGGTTGTAAACAATTTATTTGGGCTAATTTGAACATTACTCAATTTAATTTGTTTGTTTAAATTCAACCTAATTAAATTGTTTGCAACAGTTTTGCAGACATCATTTTTGTCAGTGTAGTTATGCACTGTAAAAAATGCTGGATTTCACCAAATTGTGTCAAGTTAACTTAATTATTTTTACTAATTTAAGTGGATTGAACATGTAATAATTAAGCTGTCCCCCAAAAAACTCCAGAATTCTGTTGATTCAGCTCATTTTAAATAAGTAGTGTGACTTGCATTATGGAATCTCTGTATTTTGATGCTGAAGATCCAACTCTGCAAAGTGACTTATTGGCATTTTAGTAGTTTATATATTGTATAAGAAATAATATATAGAGAGGTAAGTCTGAAAAACAACAGAAAAGTACTGGCAATTTATTACCAGGATTTTGTGCTGTAATTTACAACATCAATCAATGCAATATATCACTACAAACTATTAAAAATGTGATTTAAAAATCTCTTTTTTTTACTTTCAACATCAAAAGTTGGAGGACAGATCAAGTTCCCATAGTTTAATTCTAGTTTTTCGTTGACAGCCAACTTTAGTCTTGATTTTGCCAAGATGTCTATGTTTAAACATCTATTGATTGTCTTTAAGCACAAATTGCTTGCTGGGATATTAGTATGAAGAGTGTGGAGGGGAAACTACTACAAACATTAAATGTTGTTCAACTTTGTATCTTTTCTTCCACAAAGTTACCATATGGCTTTATGGCTTGCAATCACTTTCCATTTATTCATTCATTTTTCTTTGGCTTTGTCCCTTTAGTAACCAGGGGTCGCTACAGCAGAATGAACCGCCCAACTTATCCAGCATTTGTTTTACGCAGTGGATGCCCTTCCAGCCGCAACCTAACACTGGGAAACACCCATACACTATTGCATCACATACTCTACGACCAATTTTAGATTTTAGCTCGTCTTTGGATTGTGGGGGAAACCAGAGCACCCAGAGGAAACCCACACGAAAATGGGGAGAACATGCAAACTCCACACAGAAATGCCAACTGACCCAGCCGGGGCTTGAACCAGCAATCTTCTTGCGGTGAAACGATCATGCTACCCACTGCGCCTCAGTGAATGGCCAGAGTGATGAGCCTCAATCACTTTCCATTGCATGACAAAGATTAGCATTTGTGTTCTACTCTTGGAAATAAGTCATCAATAGGCCCACACAGAATCTGAGCGCAGAAATCCAAATATATACGCAGATTTTTAAGCCCATAGTTGAGTATATTTATTTAACTGTGCAAATGTGTATTTAATTGATATTTATTGTATTTGTAATTTATATTCATTCAGTTTCAGTAATATTACTGACAAATATGAAAATGTTCATATGATTTATTTACAATACAGTTTGTAATGTTTGCTGTCTTTTAGTAGATATAGTAGATATATAAGAGACTTGCTTTATTTACCAATTAAGTTGATCTAATTGGATTTGCATTGTAAACATTAAATAAAACTTAAAAAGGTATTATTTCATTTGTTTTTCATTTGGCAATGCGGTGGCGCAGTAGGTAGTGCTGTCACCTCACAGCAAGAAGGTCGCTGGTTCGAGCCTCGGCTGGGTCAGTTGGTGTTTCTGTGAGGAGTTTGCATGTTCTCCCTGCATTCGTGTGGGTTTCATCCGGGTGCTCCTGTTTCCTCCACAGTCCAAAGACATGTGGTACCTGTGAATTGGGTAGGCTAAATTGTCTGTTGTGTATGGACGTTTCCCTGAGATGGGTTGCAGCTGGAAGGGCATCCGCTGCGTAAAACATGTGCTGGATTAGCTGGCGGTTCATTTGCTGTGGCGACCACAGATTAATAAAGGGACTAAGCCAAAAAGAATGAGTTTGAGAAAGAATTGAATGAATGAACATTTTTCATAGTTTTTAGTTATGATACTACCAAAATTATTCTGGATAAATCCACAGATTTGTTTTGCAAAAAAAAAAAAACCTTTAGCACATTTTTTACTAAATTCTGTGCAGAAATAGCAAAAATGTGTGCAGATTCTGTCTGGCCCTGGTCATCAGGAAAAACATGAGGGTGAGTAAATGGATCATTAAATGGAAATATTCATTTCAGGTTAAACCAACATCTTAAATGATTGTGCTTAGGACATACAAACATTTCCATGTAATTCTCCTGTTCCTATTTAAATAATTGTCAAGTCACCTGATCACACAGGTACTAAATATGGCCGCTCACCTTTAGCACATTTTCTCTTCAGTCTTACAGTCAGCTGTTTGCGTTATGACTTTAGTGATCTCCGCAGCTGTGGTGCTCCTTGACTTGCCACAGCCACAGATCTGCGGTGGAGCGCACTGACTGCGGTGGTGTCCGTGATCCCATGTATAGAACTGTCAGTGTCCTGTGAATCCTCACTGTTTTGGGACTTGGTGCTGTCCTGCGAATCGGGCTTGTGTCTTGTGGCCCGATTTTGTTCCTCTTTAAGCTCCAGGTAGGAGCGTGAAAATGTGTGAAAAATGGATGTGACCGGGAATGCCATGAGCAGGATTCCACTCAAAATACTGCTGAGCGCCACCACCTGGCCTGGAATACTGCGCGGAACCATATCACCGTATCCCACCGTCGTCATTGAGATGACAGCCCACCAGTAGCTTCCAGGGATGCTGGTAAACTCCTGTTTGGCGCCCAGCTCACTCTCGGCCAGAAAGACCAATGGAGAAAACAAGGCCATGGCCACACACAAGAACAGCAGGAGAAGTCCGAACTCTCGCGTGCAACGGCGAACCGTCAAACCCAATGTCTGCAGTCCCAAAGAGTGACGTGCCAAACGCATGACGTAGAAGATCCGCAATGCTCGAAGAACTCGCAGGACCAGACCCACTTTCTCCAGGTAGTTGTTTCCGGAGCCGGCGGGACGGTCGCCCACAGACAGCGAGTCCACTATTAGAGTGATGTAATAGGGCAGAATGGCCACCACGTCGATGATGTTTAGGGGCGTGCGCAAGAACGTGCACTTGCTCTGCGTCTGGATGAAGCGGAGCAGGAACTCCAGGGAGAACCATCCCACACACACTGTTTCCAGCACAAAGATGTTGTAGCACCTCTGGGAGCACTCGCCCTGAGAGAGAAAACACACGTTAGTGAGGTTATGGATTAAGGTTTCACACATTCTGCTAAAACTCTGACAAATCGGAAGTCATTAAGGTTTGTTATAACCCTTAATATTAAAGGGCACCTATTTTTCCCCTTTTTCAAGATTTTAGATAAGACTTGTGTGTCTCCAGAATGTGTCTGTAAAATTTCAGCTCAAAACACCCATCAGATTATTTATTATACCTTTCAGAAAATTGGAATTTCTGCTCTGAGCATATTGTAGATGTTTTTGTTGCCTTTGCCTTTAATGCTAGTTCTCCCCACTCACGGTTCCCATGTGCCTGTCAGAGTGTGCCTCAATCTCTGCCTCAGCACAGCACAGTGACAGACATGAAGGAAGCAGATCTCCAAAAACGTTTGCGAAAAATACTACAGTAAGAATTTTACCAATGATTATTTGATGTATTTGTTGTGGAGTTAATTCAAGCCTTTCTGCAACAATGAGTCACACACAATGTTGTTACAAAGTTAACACACACACACAGACACACACACACACACACACACACACAGCGCATGTATTTAACTTTGCACTGTTTTTGCACAGCAAATGTGACAGGATACAGGTTAATATACACTGCTGTATGGATATCCGTTATGTTGGTGTTACTTTACATTGCTTTGCCAAAGTTGATATTGCCATCTTGTTTATTTTCTTTTTTTTTTCTTCATTTGAGATTGTTTGTAGATACTCTTAGTTTTTTTCCCCAGGGGATTTGGAGAGGTAAGCGTCACATGACTTACATTCTTACAACGTATATGCTTGGTATAGACACACCAGGTTTAGGAATGAGTGCTGTCTTTGTATTTTTCTGTCTGGTTAGATAAGAGTAGGTAAGTTAGGGTGTGTAAACACCAAAGACTTGCTTTTGTTGTTATCTATATTATTATTCTTTAATATTACTATTTTATGGTGCAGTGGTTAGCGCTGTTGCCTCACAGCAAGAAGGTCACTGGTTCGAGCCCCAGCTGGGTCAGTTGGGATTTCTGTGTGGAGTTTGCATGTTCTACCAGTGTTTGCATGGGTTTCCTCCAGGTGCTCTGGTTTTCCCCACAAGTCCAAAGACATGCGGTACAGGTGAATTAAATAGGCTAAATTGTCCGTAGTGTATGTGTGTAATGTATGTTCTGGTCCTCCAGGTTGGGGGTTAAGCATTGGGCTAACGACCCACCTCATAAAAATTTAATGTTACGAAACGCTAACATTGTGCGACCAAATATCAACTTCGATATAAATGGCCCTGGGAGTAAGTATGAAGTGGTTAAAACACTGATCTTTTAAGGCAAACTTACCATTAAAGTTAGAATTAGTTTACATGTCTCAGCTTCATTAAAGCATATTTCCAAAGGTCTGCTCTCAACTTTTATAAAACTCATTACACAAACACATTCATTAAAAAGTACAGTACAGAATTCTAAAAGCTTTTGTATAACTTGAATAACCTGTAATTACTGAACACTTGAAGTCTGCAGCTGTCATACTGCCCTTGATTTCTGAATAAATACACTTCAGAAAATATTTAATGAATGCTGAAGACAAGCTATTTGGACACCACACAGATATAGTTTGAATAGCAGTGAAGGTCATCATTGAATGTGTGAGAGAATATGAAGATTTGAAACAACAGTAAATGTGCCCAGATCTGACCACCCACCAGTATCAGGACACAACCGAACTTAAGGCAACTCAAAAGAAGTTATAACTCTCCTTCTGTGCATCGGGAAACAGCAGAAATCTGGCTTGAATAGGAGACTGGCTAGAGGAAAGGCTCCAAGCCTAAAGTTTGCCAAAGGCATCTTTCTCCACAGTTTAGATTAGTTTGGCTTCAATGCTACACGGAAAAACACAGAATATGATAGACTGAGAACAGTGAAGAGCACACAGACATCTATAGATGCAGCAGGACTGGAAAACAGGGGAACAAGACACTACTGGTGAATGGGGTAAAAAAAAGTACTAATATTTATTGTACTAAACCAGAACACTGAATAAAATCAAGGTCAAAGGGGTTTCTACATTCCACATCTACATTTTTTGTTGCTTTTTTATCCCTTGTACCTACAAGGATACTCCAAGCAGTCTGCGAATATAGTTTTATAGGATCCAATTTTGTATAAATGGCAGCAAGGTGAAGCAGTGGGTAGCACAGTCACCTCACAGCAAGGAGGTCGCTGGTTTGAGCCTCGCGTGGGTCAGTTGGCATTTCTGTGTGGAGTTTGCATGTTCTCCCTGTGTTCGCGTGGGTTTCCTCTGAGTGTTCCGGTTTCCCCCACAAGTCCAAAAACATGTGATATAGGTGAATTGGGTAGGCTAAATTGTCTGTAGTGTATGTGTGTGAATGAGTGTGTATGGCTGTTTCCCAGTGATGGGTTGCAGCTGGAAGGGCATCTGCTGCGTAAAACATAGTTGGCGGTTAGTTGGATAAGTTGGCGGTTCATTCCGCTGTGGCAAATCCAGATTAATAAAGGGACAAAGTCGAAAGAAAATGAATGAATGAATGAATTTTGTATGTAATCTGTTATACAGTTGAAGTCAGAATTATTCGCCCCCCTTAGATTTTTTTTCTTTTTAAAATACTTTCCAAATTATGTTTAACAGAGCAAGGAAATTTACAGAGTATGTCTGATAATATTTTTTCTTCAGGAGAAAGTCTTATTTGTTTTATTTCGGCTAGAATAAAAGCAGTTTTTATTTTTTTAAAACCCATTTTAAGGTCAAAATTATTAGCCCCTTTAAGCTAATTTTTTTTGATAGTCTACAGAACAAACCATCATTATAAAATAACTTGCCTAATTACCCTAACCTGCCTAGTTAACCTAATTAACCTAGTTAAGCCTTTAAATGTCACTTTAAGCTGGATAGAAGTGTCTTGAAAAAGATCTAGTAAAATATTATTTAAGAAATTATTTAATAGAAATGAGTTATTAAAACTATTATGTTTAGTCAACGCCAGTGGTGTAGTGGTTAGTGCGTCGACACATGCACTCTGGTGCTCACGGTGACCAGGGTTTGATTCCGCCTTGTGGACCTATGCCGATCCTTCCCCTCTCTCTGCTCCCGAAGCTTTCCTGTCAATCCTCTCTACTGTCCTCTCAAATAAAGGTGAAAACCCCAAAAAAATAGTTATATATAAAAAAAAACTATTATGTTTAGAAATGTGTTGAAAAAAGCTTCTCTCCATTAAACAGAAATTGGGGGAAAAAAATAAACAGGGGTGCTGATAATTCAGGGGGGCTAATAATTCTGGCTTCAACTGTATAATCAAATTTTTTTTTACAATTTTGTATATAAAAAAAATTGGTATTATATTTTTTTCTAAATGTGGGTCATTTAATAAAATATTAGCTAATTTGCATACATTTATAGCTTGAATGAATGATCATTTGATAACTGAATAAAGTCAGGGTCAAAATTCTTTTTAATTTTGTTGACATAGTGTCAAAATATTTTATACAGGGTGTTTTTGGTATCTTTTATTACTCTATAGTTTAAAAAAATACTGCAAACAGTGTGTAAACACATATTTTATAGAATAAAATGTAATAAAATGGGGGAAAGGGATGTGCTATTTATCACCATATTATCACCATGTAATATTTATCACTATAATTCCCCAGTTTATTCATTACATTAAGAATTGAAAACATTTTTCTTTGTATTATATAGTTTTTTACAATGTTGTTTAAATATGTAAATGTGGCATAATTTGATTAAATATGCACTAATTTGCATACATTTCTTGCACAAAAATATGAACACTGAATGAAGTTAGGGTCAAAATTCTGTCATTTTGTTGACGTATTAGTCATAAAAGAGAAAATTGTTGGTATCACACAATATCATATTCAAAAATACTGCAAACAGGTTGCGTGATTTTATGCATTTATCCTATAAAAATATATGTACAGGCTGTACATATGTTTTATAGGATAAATGTATAAAATGTGGTAAAAAAATATATTTGCCATCATCATTTCCCCAGTTTATTGATTATACTAAGAATTGCAAACATTGTTTTCTAAAATATTATGTTTAAATATGCAAATGTTGCATCATTTAATGAAATAGGTGTAATTTGCATCCATTTATAAGACAAACATATGAACATTGGATATATGTAGTCAGGGTCTTATTTCTTGTTTAATTCTGCTGACATTTGTATAAAAAAAATATGTGGTCCCACTTTATATTAAGTGGCCTTAACTTTTATGTACTCACATCAAAATATAAATACAATGTAATGTACTGCAAAACACTTCTGGTGCAGTTCAGGTGGGAAAGGAGTAGGATTAGGGACCAGTTTGGTGGGAAGTGTGGGTTAATATGTAAGGAATAGTCAACAGGTTAATTATTAATGTAATTACAGAAATTATTTATAGATGTAATTACGTGCAGGCATTTAATCAAACATAAGTACAATGTAAAAACATGTATTTACACAATAAGTACATTGTAACGTAATATTAATTTCAGTTTAAGTACATATTAGTTAAGGTCAAATAATAGAAAGTGGGACTAAATAGTTAAATAATCGGGCTAAAAAGCACTCTGTAAAAAAAACGTATAACTTATATAACAGTATAAAACACTGCTGAAATAGACATTTATGGTTTACTGCCTGAGGAAAAAAATCATTTAAAATATGCATTATATACATTTACATTGGATTTACGTATATTGGATACATTTTGAACACTATTTTAGAAGTCTTCTTTACATCAGGCAAAAAAAAAACACTTTTAAAAAAGCCTAAAGTCTAAAAAACACATGTGCAACTACGTATAAAAACATAAAATAGCCCAGAAACTGAAAAAAGTGTTCTTGCTTTTTAAGTTGTATCAAAGTAATGTTTAATACAGTAAGTCATATAAACTTACAACCGACTTAAAACACCAAGTTACTGTTACAGTCCCAGCCCTGTCTTAGTATGTGTGTCTGTTTCTCCTTGCTGTTGTCCTCTCTTGTGCCACACCCATGTTAATTGTAAGGGTGAAGCTGCGGTCACACTGGGCTTTTCCTCCCATAGACTTCCATTCATACGCACGCGAATGCGTCAGACTGGAAACGCAGGGTCATGCGTTAAGTTTCGCAGCTCGCTGCGGTGCAAAGTTCAAGCTTGGTGAACTCTGACCTGCGAAATTGCATCACATGACTGCGTGAGACCAACTGAGGATTAAAACACGACCTATCTGGACAGAAATTTAAAATATTGAGCAATCGTTGGCTTTTTTAAATGTCTAATTATCTTGTTTAATCCCGCCCCTTTCCACAGCGCCGTACGACAGAATTTCGCACACACAAAGCCCAGTGTGACCGTAGCTTTACTCCTGTTAGTTGCCCTGATGAGTCAGTCTCCTTCCATTGTTATCTCATGTGTTTGATTAGCTTAATTGTTGCCACCTGTATAAATAGCCCTTGTATTTCAGTGAGTGTGGGTCTGTGAAGTTGAATGTGGTATCTGAGTTGTACACTGTAAAAAATCCTGGTTGCCTTAAATTTTTAAGCTAAATCAAAAGGGCTATATTTACAGCTAGAATTTTAAAGATGAAAGCTTAATATGACTATTTTCAATTTCACAAGGTTGTTTTTACAGAATCGATGTTGTAATGTAATTACAATACATTCAGTTTAAAAAAGTTAAGCATTCATTTAGTTGTTCAAGCATAAAATGAGATGAAAGACCGTTGTTACCATTAGTGCCATCAGTAGCGCAGAAATTCCATTGAAAATACTGGTCGCAGATTTTTTTTTTAAGTCTTTTTTTTTCATGTCTTAAACGTGACAATTTTGTAATGGAAAGACTTGAGCTACCTGGCTGAAAATTAAAAGTCTGTGTGCTTAAAGCCCATAAACCTTATGAATCCACTGAACTTACAGTATATTATGTTAAACTGACTTAAAAATAGACTTGTGAAAATTATAAAATTAAGTTAGAACATGTTTAATAAGTTACACTGACCTAAAAATATATGCTGTCAGGACTAATTGATCGTATAATTTTTTACAGTGTTGCTGGTCACTATGAGTTATAGTTTTTTGCTCTTTTGTATGTTTTCCATTTGTTTTGTTCCTGCTTTATTTTCAATAAACACTTGCTGCACGTGGATCCACCTTTCCAGCCTGTCTCATGCACCAGTTCATGTGATAGTTACATCTTATTTAACTTATTAAAATTAAGTTAGAACAGGATTAACCCTTTTAATAAGGTAAAGTCCACGTGAACCTGAAGTTGCTAAGACTTTTATTTCAGTATGTTGATGTACTTCCAAATGAAATGGAATATTAATGTAGGGGGAGGGGCTTTCTTTTGCATATCATTCCCTTCAAACTGAAGGTGAGAGAGGGTATTATTATGCAGTTGCTCTGGAAGGTGGTCAGATTTTAATTGATGGTCAGATTTTAATTGAAAAATACCAAAACAAATATTTTTTCAATTGATTAACTTGCACAGATTAATTGTTCACCTTAAACATACAGTGCGTTGTCATAACTTAATGGTCATATTGTAGATGTATTTTGTTTTACAGCAGTGTAATGTGGTTACAAAACTTAGCTAATTCTCTGAAGTATTGATATAAAGTCATTGCATTAAAAACAACACATTCAATCAAGTGTCTCCAAACAAAAGTTTTTAAAGCTTTTCTCTAAACTTGTCATTCTGACAACCATTTTACAATGACTTCTAATCAGCTGGTGTGTAGGTGATTTGAAGTGGATGTATTAGATCAGTTCCTTTCAAATTGCTTGTGCTTTTTTTTTTTTTCAATGAGTGCAAATTGCTTTGTTATTTTGTTATATAATGCATTCACACCTGTTACATAATGCAGTTCACACAGTTTTAAAAATGGCAGGGGTTCAGTCTTGTCGATGCCATAGACCTTCATGATGGTTTGTATACACAGATCCCCATCCTAAAATGTAGTCAATACTCTATTAGGGTTTCTTAGTATGGTGTCCAGGGAAAGAGTGCTACGAGGTGTGAAAAATAAACGAATTATTTAAAAAAACTTTAATGTGATGTAATCAATAATCAAACATTTGAATGAGATAAGCACACTAATATAAAATGATCAAACAAATAAAAATGTTATCAAAATAATATGAAAAAAATAATATATATATATATATATATATATATATATATATATATATATATATATATATACAGTTTAAGTCAGAATCAATAGCCCCCTGAACTATTAACTATTAGCCCCCCTGTTTATTTTATTCCTCAATTTCTGTTTAACGGAGAGCAGATTTTTTCAACACATTTCTAAACACAATAGTTTTAATAACTCATTTCTAATTACCGATTGATTTTATCTTTAATAATATTTGACTAGATTTTTTCATGACACTTCTATACAGCTTAAAGTGACATTTACAGGCTTAACTAGGTTAATTAGGTTAACTAGGCAGGTTAGGGTAATTAGGCAAGTTGTTGTATAATGATGGTTTGTTCTGTAGACTATCAAAAAAAATATATATAGCTTAAAGGGGCAAATAATTTTGACCTTAAACTGGTTCATAAAAAACCATTAAAACTGCTTTTATTTTAGCTGAAATAAAACAAATAAGACTTTCTCCAGAAGAAAAAAATATTATTAGACATACTGTAAAACATATATACATGTGTATATATATATATATATATATATATATATATATATATATATATATATATATATATATATATATATATATATATACTAATATATATATACTAATAAATATATACTAATAAATATATATATACTAATAAATATATACTAATAAATATATATATACTAATAAAAAGTGTGTACCGATTGGATTGTTTTGAAAGTGCTGTGGGTCTTTGGTTGCATTTCCAAAAATAATTTATTAATAATGTTTTTAAAATGCTAATTAAACTAAATAAATAAAAAATACTTCAAAAAACATGTATAGTATATAATTGTATAATATAATATTCAATACTTTAATGAGTAGAAAAAATATAAATTAATTACAATATAACTGAACTAATATAATTACAATATTTCAGTATATAATTACTATAATTGAAATACTGTTGACTATAATCAAAGGTGCTGTTGACTTGAAATTTTCACCAGATGTTGATAACAAGCAAAGAAATACATTTATGAAAAGAAAACAAATCTAATTAGTTTACAAATTAAGTGGTGTGTAATAAAATTAAATGAAGAACACATGAAGAAAGGGAGGTGTAGAAAGGCAGACAGCAGCTGAAATCTCTCAGTAGTTATTCAGCAACCCTCTGCCCTTCGTCAGTGTAAATTAATATTGGCTGCTTCAGTCCAACATCTACATTAGCAGGATGATGAAGATGAAACCAGAGTGGACATTTCAGCAAGACAATGATCCAAAACACAGCCAAGGAAACTCTCAAATGATTTCAGAGGAAGAAAATCAAGCTGTAGAATGGCCCAGCCAATCACCTGACACAAATCCAATAGAAAATACAAAATAAAGATCAGATTGAATAAACAAAACCCAAATTAACCATCCAGATTTTTACACGCTGTTGAAGTCTGTTTTAAATATTAAAATATAAAAATTTTTATCATTTAAAAATAATTTGATAAAACTAAATTTTCAAATAAAATATAAGATAAATTTTAAGATTTTTTTTGACAGCACAAAAAGTCGATACAAGAAAATATTTCATCTAATTATTATTTGTAGATCAATTAAATTACATAGAATCATATGACGTTTTTAATCTAAATGTATTTTTATTATTGCTTTTTTTACATTTTTACCTCATTGTTTTATTTTTTCTATTGTTGTTGTTTTTGTTTTTTTAAGATTTCTGCTGTTACAAATTTACCAAAACCAAAAGACCAAAATTACTTTTACATGTATACCATAGTTAGCAATAAACATGATTCTGATTCTGGTCAAAAGTTGTACATAAATAATATCAAGTCTAGTAAAGCACTGATCGTAGATTCAGAAGTATTCATTTAGCAGATGCTTTTATCCAAAGCGACTTAAAAGTGAGGATAGAAGAAGCACTTCAAATCAACAGAGAGTTGCAGTATATAGATGCTATGATAGTCTAAGTTACTAAATATAAGTCTATATTAATACTAAAATCTTCCAGATGTTTTCAGAGACATGACTGTTGGTCGCATTATCTTTATTTGTTACTCACGGAATGAAGGCAAAGAAATAAGTATTAAAAAATGATTTTTGAATGTTTAGAGTAATTTTAGAGCATGTCAATCATTGCAAAATATTTCACAAAGTTCATATTTACGAAAGCTCTCAGAATCATAAGTTTAGACTTAAAAATGACATTTGCTGTTTGTTCAAACTACTTATTTAAATCGAGCTGAAACAACACAAAAATAAGAGTTTTTTTGGGGGCACAATTTAATTGTTTTATGTTCAATCCACTTAATTTAACTTAAATTAAAGTTAAGTAAATTTAATCTTGGTGTTATTCTAGAGTCAGATATGAGTTTCAGTAGTCATGTCAAAGCAGTAAGTAAATTAGCATACAATCATCTCAAAAACATTGCAAGAATTAGATGCTTTGTTTCCAGTGAAGACTTAGAGAAACTTGTTCATGCCTTTATCAGCAGCAGGGTAGATTACTGTAACGGCCTCCTCACTGGCCTCCCCAAAAAGACAGTCAGACAGTTACAGCTCATCCAGAATGCTGCGGCCAGGATTCTGACCAGAACCAGAAAATTAGAGCACATCACACCTGTCCTCGGGTCTTTACACTGGCTCCTAGTTATTCAGAATAGATTTTAAAGTATTACTACTTGTCTAGAAATCACTAAATAGGCTAGGACCCCAATACATTACAGATATGCTCACTGAATACAAACCTAACAGATTACATAAAACACATAGAACAATTTATGATTAAATAATTGAAAATAATATTAATAGTAATTATGTTTTTCGGAGGATCATCAATTGCTCCATAAAAACAATTTAACTATTTAATAGCTTGTTACTCTCTAATTATCGACACAGACACTGTAAACTGATTAGTGGATCAAACGGCAGTTTCTGCTTTAATGGGCACATTAAAAATGACACTGTAGACCTTAAAGTCGTACTTGAGCTGTTTGACGCATGTAATGCTGTTTCTTAGGGAATAGACTAGTACAATCCTGCAGGCAGTCCTGCTTAATTACAAATTACTTTGGGGAAAAAAATAATCAATTCCCTCTAAAGCCCTGATGGAGATGTATTAATGAGCTTCATGCAGAAGATGTGTTTTTCCTGTCACGGATCAGACAGGCACTTCGAAAAACCATACCTAATTTATAAAAGGTTTCATTTTTCTTATAAGCCCTGCATGATTCTCAGCATCCCCTGGAATAATCAGCTTTTTGCATGCAGGTAATGAACTTCATTAATATTTAAAGGTATAATTATATGTGATTATTGCCTAATAATTGAAAGTGTTGATGAAAAGAATGTTTTGGTTGTTTTGTTATTTAAGTTTCCCCAAGTTGAAAGGAATGTCTTTATAATATAATATCCTCATATGATCCAATACATTTTTTGTAAAACAAAATAAGATAATTAGCAAAATGTTCAAGCTGCTTGTTTCAATACAGTGAAAGTGAATGGTTAAGCATTCTCAAATAGCATCATAAAAGCATCATAAATACGTTCAATCCACTTATTTGCCATGCGGAATCATACACTGCTGGGTTCCGCAAAATTCCCTCATGTTGCCCCAAAATTGATTGTTAACTTAATAATTTTTACAAATTTAAGTGGATTGATTATAAAGCAATTAAGTTGTCCTAAACAAAAATGTCAAGAAAAGAGTTTCGATTTTAAATAAGTAGTTTGAACAAGCTGCAAAAGTAATTCATTGAGTGTGTTATTTATAATGACAATGTTATGATCTGACTGAAATTTCAGCCGAAAAAGGTTATTTTAAATAATTAAATATTGTAGAATTAAGAAAATTACAATTTCACGCTTTTTTATATATATATATATATATACAAAAAATATATTGGCAAAACAAAAGAATAAGTATAAAATAAATAAATAAATAAATAAATATTCTCGCTTTAGATAAGGTCACAAAAACTGCATGAAATTGTGTTTATAAAGCATTTACTAACATGTAGGGGTGTGTTTACAAAAACCATTAGTAGCCATCTAAGTTCGCAAGTTGTGTCGTTACAAACATTGTACAAACATCTAACGAACATTCGCAAACTTCTGTGCTTGCAACCACACCTCTGGAGCTGTAGTTAGAAACATAGTTCCTGGCTGTGTTGTATTCCTAGTTTTCCCCATGCCCTATTGGTTTATTGGTCCACATGCAGGTAAGCGGTCAGCCCGTTTAATTCGTTTTAAAGATAAAATGCAGTCATACATAGCTCTGGCTACATAATTCATGATCTCCAGAAACATATATAGGGCTACATTTTCAGAATGATGTTACAATGGACAGTGATTTATTTCACTACACTATTAAGGCAATAATACAAAAGTTGCAAACACATTTACAAGTGTTGTAATGTAAAAGTAACGTAACATTACTTTCCATAAAAAGTAACTAAGTAACGTTACTAGTTTTGGGGAGTAAATTTTGTAATGCATTACTTTCAAAAGTAACTTTCCACCACACTGTTACTAATGTCTATTAATGTAGAGTCAATGCTTTGTGAATGATGAATTAACTATTTGCCAATGCTTAATAAACGATTCATTGTTTATAAAGTGTTACCAAATGTTCTGATGTTGTGAGTTTATTGTTTTGCTTTAATAAGAAACTTTCTGAATAAGGGATTGTTTTTCCTCTTTTGTTCTGATCACATTAAAATCACTCATTTCCTCATGTGAGGGAGTTTACAGGATAAGAGGCCATAATTCAACATGACTGAACTGAAAGCACATGCTGATCCAGCACTTTCCCCACCACAGGCCTGTAACGCATTTCTTCAATATTATCAACCATATGTTCAGTTAATTTACTTCACTCATCTCTTTTTCCCCAGCTGTATAAAACAGTTTAGCATCAATCATTCACATTGCATCATAATTACAGCAAGTTGGCCACAACTAACTGTACGGTTACTGTCTTTAAAAAATCGAAAACAAAATCAGCCAACTGAGAAACTCACAGTAAACACATCGCAATGCACAGCTAGTTGGGATTTTTAAAATGAGTTTCTAAAAGTTAGGTCTGTCATGATATCAAATTTTTGTTGTACAATATTGCACCACAATTTAGATTAGATTAGATTCAATTTATTGTCATCACACATGTACAAGGCAACGAAATGCAGGTATTTAATTTAATTTAATGTTCATTCATTCGATTTCTTTTCAGCTTAGTCCCTTTATTAATCCAGGGTCACCACAGCAGAATGAACCACCAACTCATCCAGCATTTGTTTTGCCCTTCCAGCCGCAACCCATCACTGGGAAACACATACACACTACAGACAATTTAGCCTACCCAATTCACCTGTACCACATGTCTTTGGACTGTAAGGGAAACCGGAGCACCTGGAGGAAACCCACGCAAACGCAGGGAGAACATGCAAACTCCACACAGAAACACCAGCTGAGCCGAGGCTCAAACCAGCGACCCAGCGACCTTCTTGCTGTGCCTTCTTGCTTCTTCGCCCCACAATTTAATGTGATAGATTATATTATTGTCCTTTTAAAAAAGTATTTTATGCCACTCATTATTTAATGCAAGTGTGAACACAATATCATCTTAATGGAAGTACAATCTTTCAAAGAACAAATTATATTTTATTTTAAGAATATTTCATGTAATTATAGCAATTTTTATAATTAATCATTGGAATCAGAATGTAAAAACGTATGTATGTCCTAAACAAATAAAAAAAATATTAACAAAAAGTGCAAGGTAACAAGAACTAGGAAAAAAGTAACATGTTTAACAAAGTCTTTTACACAGAGGCACAGGACACTGAACAGACCACATCCTCTGCCAGGGGTGCATTTCCCAAACAACAACATAACTCGTGGCTGAATTATCATAGTACGATGCATCGTTCGGGAAAAGAACGATTCAGTGAGGAGTGTTTCCCAAAACCATAGTTTCTCTGTCGCAGATCCATCATTTGAACCAAGTAAGTTATAATGTAAAACGTCTATAATGACGCTCTAAAAATCCAATATTAGTTTTGGTAAAAACATGCACTTGCTTTCCATATTAATTGAAACATATGTAAACAACACATATAGGACCTTGATGTTTCCTGTCCAAATATTACTGAGAACATTCCATATAAAATCACTAAGCTAACACGTATTCTAATTTCATATATAAATCATTAATGGTTATCATTTACAGTAGACTAATTATTAAGAAATGAAAAAGTCTACTTAATAATAATAATAATAATAATAATAATAATAATATAATAAATAATAATTATTATTTATTCACATTTTTTAAATAGTCTACTTTTACAATTTGACACATTCAAATCACTACAGAAATCTTCTAACCAACAGGCCCATGTCATATTTAGATACATTTATTAATAAATGACCTACTATAAAGGTTATTCTTGCTGTGAGGCGATTGTGCCACCCACTGCACCACGTGATGCCAAGACAAAAACAGAAGCCAAAATATAAAAAAACAAGTAAATAACAGGGTGAGAATGTGGTAAAGTCTGAAAACGTGGTAAAAATCAGGCGATGGCTTTTCTTTTTCTGGATTGCTTTTTAAAACTGTCAGTTGGGTTTAGGAAATTGGATGGGCAGGTCAGTCGGTGCTTTTGAAAACACTGTTGGTTGGGTATAGGGAAGAAGGGTGGGTCAGTCGATCGGTCAGTCCATCGGTCAATCATTTAGTCAACAGCAGCCTCTGTTGGATTTAAACAAGAACAGCAGGCACGAATGGCACTTGCGGGGGAAATTTGAGATCTGAAAAAGCATACACAGCGGCCTCTGGTGGATTCACGAAAACTAAAACTGCAAAAAAAATACCTCCTGCGACGTATTTGGTATTCTCCAGAAATGTATATATTGGTACGTTTTCAGAATAAGCCTAAACACCTAAACCTTCACACATTAATAAATCTGTCTCTAACCTTAAGTGATCCATAAACTTCCTGTTAAAACTGTTCATAACCATAACAACCCTTAAACCTAACAAAGCCACAAACCTATCCCTTACATTAACCATGCCATAAACCATACCCCTATACCTGTCTAGTCTACCCTTAAATCTGCTTAAAGATACCACTATACCAATCTCTAACCAAAAGGCAACTCTTAAACCTACTAATACTACATAAGGTGTTTCTAACATGGACCAATCTTTAAACTTGACCACTGCAGAAAACCTGTCACTAACCTTAAACTACTCTTAAACCAACCTATACCACTAAACACATCTTTAACCTTAAAAAACAATCTTTTCCAAGAGCACCTAAAACCCTGTATATAAAACCAAGACCCTTATGTCTCCCCCAGCTTACCACACACCAACCCCAAAATACTATAGATTCTGAGTGTGCCTCACACAGGTAAGTGGGCTTAACAAACCATCTGTAGAAAACACACTCATCCATCTAACTGAAACATTAACTGACACAAACCCTGTGCATTTATGAAGTGTGCTTCACACAGGAGAGTAGGCATGACAAACCACTCGTAGAAACACTTTCTCTCTCTCTCTCTCTCTCTCTCTCTCTCTCTCTCTCTCTCTCTCTCTCTCTCTCAAAAAACCCTCTAGCACTCTTACTCTAGTACTGAACTCTCTGAGCACAAACAAGTTCCTTTGTATAATTAGCACTTCTTGTGTGTATTGCCTCTTCCTGTTGAATCACTAAATGCCTCCTCAATTGTAAGTCGCTTTATATATATATATATATATATATATATATATATATATATATATATATATATATATATATATATATATATATATATATATATATATATATATATATATATATATATATATATACACACACACACTAGATATCACATCCAGACCCTGGGTATGCGTCAATACAGCAGCCGATGCGTCAATATGTGCAAACAAAGAAAACAAAGAATATTTCATAGGTAAGATTTAGTTTTTTAACATTTTTGTATGTTACGAATTTTTGTGCTAAACAAGTAACGTTATTGATGATAATTACAGTCACTTACTGCACTGTCCATAAGGTCAAGTAACAACAGTTTGCACTAAATTCTAGGGTTGTGCAAGAGATTGTTGAATAAAATTATCAAATGTATCTCAATGTGCATACAGTCCACCCTAAAATTTTGAATATTAAAAATGTTGTACACCATTTAGAGCAGAAAGGTGTATGTGCACGCTGAGAGTCGTTCATAATAGAGATTCATTCACATATGAATCACTCCCTCCATTAGAATTAGAAGTGAAAGCAGGAGAGGTGGTGTGTTTCAGGACAGAGATTAGATCAAATTTAACAGGAAGGGACGATGATACATTTCCATGCACACAAACACAAGCACTTTGTCGGCAGTGCTTGAGCGGTCACTTTTCCCTCAAAATAGAAAAGTGATGTATAATTTGTATAATTTTATATAATGTATATATGTGTAAATATCATCGCTTCAGATGGCCAGTCCTCCACTGTACCTTGGTCCCACAATTATTTCAAAGGAGCGCTACCCTGTACTAAAATGGCAGCTCTATTGATGCATTCCTTCCAATAGACAACAACAGCATAGGCAACATCTAATGTAAATATCTATGGTTGCTTTGGACAAAAGTGTCTGCTAAATGCCTAAATGTAAATGTAACCACAAACCTAACCACGTCACTAAACCCGTTAACCAGGCTATAAACCTAACCATACCACTAAACCTGCTAATAAGCTTACGTGAATACCACCTCAATAATAGCAGATAGCAGCGAGTATTGTTTTGCAATACAACCTGAACAGGATAAGTGCAATGCACCTAATTATATTTTTTCGACAAGTTAATGACACATAATATAAAGTGGAATCATAAATTTCAACTTATTCCAATGCTTGTTTTTGTAGAAAAGGCTTCAAAAAACAGTATGTGGCTTTAACTTGAGAATAACCGCCTGAAGCAACAACCCCAATCACACCTACATGTGTCAGTATCTGCATTCCATGTGCAGCAGTAACAGTGAATCAAATGGCGTTTTACTGAGAGGAAGCTATTATTTTTTTAACGGATGTAAGAGTCTGGCCCTGCAGTGTTTTAATTACTGTTATTCGCCATGAGATCCAGCAGAAACAATCACACAGCCCTCTAACATTCCCCACGCTTTCTGAAGCCTGTCAACCTCATATTCAAAGAGCTGCCGCTAACAACTTCTTTGAATTTCATTTCCAAACTTCAGAGAATATCTGCACAGCCTTTGCTTTTCATTTGTTATGAATAAAGGCTTTTTTTTTGCATAAATTGAACTGTCACCTAGAATGTCAGCGTGTTGCCGTAGTCTGACATATGAAAAGTCTGAGTTTCAAAAGATTATGGAAATTATACACTTAATGTCACCATGAAATCAAAATGTACAGTTCTTTTATATATTCATGAAATATTGTTGATTATTGTAGATGATTCATCTGTGCACCTCATTATTTTAAAACAATTCTTGTGCCCTCATAATCATTAATCAAATACTTTCCCTCTCCACTCAAAATTAAATTTTCTTTACTTCCTGTCATGCGCGATGCCTGGAGAGAAGAAATTTCAGGGTCTGTATTTTGTTATTTGTCTCTGTCTTGGTTCATGAGCAGCTTGAATAAATATGGGGTGATTCTCCTTCTTGTTAAGCTAGGCTCACACCAAATGTGGAATTAAGTATTCACATAAGTAAATTACATTTTTTTTTACAAATTTAATTCAATTCAAGTTTATTTGTATAGCACTTTTTAACAATAATTATTGTTTCAAATTGTGTAATGCACATATTTACTTTTATTTTGTAATTTTATTTATTGTCCTAGCCAAATTCCATCAATCAGCTCTCACCCATCATAACCTACCAATCCTCCCCATTCGTTAAATTGGACCTATCACTGTCTCTCCTTTCTACCTGCAGCAGGTGTGTGTTAAAAGCATTGGTGGCATTGTCCTATGCAACCCAAGCTCATTATTGATATGTATTGATTTTTAGACAGTGCGAAATACGTTCCAGTAGGTACGTTTTTTTGCAGTTTTTGTTTTCGTAAATCCACCAGAGGCTGCTATGTCTGCTTTTTGACATCTCAAATTTCCCTCACAAGTGCTATTTGCTGTTTTCATGTAAATCCACCAGAAGAAACTGTTGACTGACTGACTGACTGACCAATCGCCCAACCCACCACCCTCCCTAAACCCAATTGATAGTGAATTTAAAAGCACAGATTAACCCGATCACCCCCTTTCCCAAACCAACCGACAGTGTTTTTAAAAAGCTATCTAGAAAAAAAAAGACCTCGTGGCTGCCTGTTTTTTGCCAAATTTTCAGATTTACCACATTCTCACCCTGTTATTTACTTGATTATTTAATATTTTTGTCTTTAATATTATTATTCTTCGCCAGACTCGAGCCCCAACATTGCGGTCAACTCCTCTTTGCATCTAAAGTGTGCCAATGTACTTGGTAAGCTACTGGGCAAACAGCGGAAAAGCCATCCAACACGGAGGTAAGCGGTCAGTTGGTAGCGCGAAAAGAAACAAAAACCATCGGTGACGTCATACTGCCCTGTGGCATTCATTTAAGAGACAGCCATATGTAGCACTGGCTACCAGAGATGGCAAAAGTACACAAATCCTTTACTTAAGTAGAAGTACAGAGACTCATGTTTAAAATGACTCTGGTAAAAGTACTGATTACACTGTTGTACTCAAGTAAAAGTAAAGAAGCAAAAATGTACTTAGGTACAAAGTACCCATTACTACTACACATTTTAGTTTTACTAGGTAGGTAAATTTCAGGTTTCCCCCCATGTATGATTATTCTGATGCAAACTCACAGCGCTCATAATGTAGTTTTGCTGCAGTTGGAAGCATCTGCTTTTTGGTCGTGAGCTCCTCTCAGTAGCTAACCACCCAAAGCGTGCGCTCCGCTCACGCTAGCCGGTAAACCAATACCACTCAGATCCTGCGCCGACATAAAATTTCTCTAGTAGGCTAACTCTAATTTTGTTGTAACTAAAAAATCTTAAATAACTGTCTAAAATTATTATATTATTTATATAATTCTAGTTTATTATTACATTACCGTACATTACATTAAATAATGCTACATTATACTTATTATGTCTATTTAAGAGACTTGATTTAAACTTCTCAACTTCTATAAATTAAAATTTTGATTTCCTAACATTTTGAAACATAGTTTTTGATGAAGACATTGCAATAGTTTCTGTAGGAGAAAAAATTAAGAGTACTGAGTACTTACCATATCATTTGTTGTGATCACCAGCGATGTTGTCTCTGTTAGAGATGATTACTTAAAGGGCACCTATGGTAAAAAATCTACTTTTCAAGCTGATTGGACAGACATATGTGCATGTATGGTGTATAGACTGTCATATTGGGGTGATATGAGCACACCCAGTGCTTTTTTTTCAATTTAACAACATAAAAAACGGTGGACCAATTGGAGCTGTTTTCAAATCGACCGCTACCTGACGTAGGAGAGCGGTTTCTATCAGTGTACACTCAAGTCGATGGCTGGGTGCCGCGGACCGCTGCAGAAACCTGTTTAGAATTCAAAAATGCGTGGCGCGACGATTCGGGACACTTCATGTATCTGCCGCGCCACAGAGAGTGTCTGGTGTGTCGTGTCGCGGCGCATCCGGTGCCTCAGTCAAAGTAATTTAGTGTGCGTGGTTATTAGTTTCTGTGTACAAGCTCGGCACTTGAAACTAGCACACAGTTGGCTGTAAAACTGTACAAAGACACAAATGATTTTGTACTCTCTGCTTGGTCTGTGTCAGAGTCGTACATGTACGACTGAATGGTGATCCTCTCTCTCCTTCTCCGTCTGCCTGTCAGACTGTTGCAAACGCAGAGCCGGTGAGCTCATGGCCCCACACCCTTGTTACGTTGACGGGAAGCCGAAACTAATTTACATGTGAAGCAACACACCCATAAATCAGCAAACTGTGGACACGCCCCCAACATGACACTTTTTAACACTTTATAATAAAAAATCTGAATTGTGTTTTAAACTGAACCTAAACTGGCACACTCAGAAGAACCATAATATTAATATTAAATCATAAAAAAGAGGTAAACTATGTTAATGAACTACAACTCCCAGAACTCTCTGTGCTCATTAACTCCAACAGCAACTGGCAATAATCCAGGCACTCACACACAATCACAGCTGTAGCTCATGATGCACTGATTATAAGTAAGTACACGTCACGTTCACTCACCCACTGCTGAGTCTTGTTTCATTACTGAACTTTACGAATGGTTTTTTCCAGTTTGTTTTCATATGTTTCGATTCTTTCCTTGCTCCTTGTGTTGATTCGTTGCAGCCTAGTCTGACTTCTCGCCTGTATTTTGACCACGATCATTGGATTACCCTTGTGCTATTTCCTGTACGACCTTGCCTACAGTATATTAAACTGCATTTGAATCTGCAAGCCTTTTGTCAGTGTTTGCTTTATAACGTCAATGACAAAGCCACAATTTTTTGCATTTTTACTCTTTGTAGACTGTATTTGCGTTATAATGTAAATGAGCCGATCATTGTCAGTCAATCATCTGCAAAGTTTTTTGCTCTCATCAGCACTTCTTACACTAATTTTCACTGTTTAATAAATCTGGTTGTACAGTACATCAGCACATCTGACTGTTGTGATCTGCTCAGGTAGAAGCAGTTTGTTGTGGTTACATAACTGCTCTTAGGATTAAAAGCCCTCTGTCCATCATCGCCTTTTTATTTCCTTCTAAATCGGGCAGCAATTCGGCAATCATCTTTGACAGTGCTCTCATAAGTCTCTTGCTTTTTCTCATTCTCTCAGTGAGGGTCAGTGTTTCCAGTGCTCTTCTGTCTGAGTGTGTGGGCTTCAGTGTCTGAGTGCTCAGAGTGGGATTTTGGAACTCTAGAGCCCATCAATATGATTGGCCTGTCCTATACAGCATAGAGATACCTTATTTTAATCTAAGTGCATAGTGCAAGTTCACTAAGGACATATCCGAATCCACTTCTGCTAGTTTAACAATGGAAAGAAACAGTCAAGTGCATGGTCCAAAAAGCATGGTTTATTTCTTCTGTTGAAGGTAAAGTGAAGAATGTTGGAAAGCAGCAGCTCTTTACTTTCATACTTGTATATTTTTGGATTGTTGATGGCTGCTGGCTTCATACAAGCTTCAGAATATTTTGTTTTCTGTTCAAAAGAAGAAAGAAATTCTTAAAAGTTTAGAATCACTTGAGTGTGAGTAAATGATGGGGAAGTTTTAATGTTTGGGTGAATTATCCCTGATGAATTATAGATGTATTTTGAGAGAAACATGAAATAAACCAATCAAAGTTTCATCTCCCATTCCAGTCACGTCATATTTTATTTGATGGTACAATGCTCGCTATTAATAAACCATTAACTTTGAATTTTGCCTCAATATACTACTCATTTGTGTTTGTTAATGATTAATAGTTTAGGTTTTGGGTATTAGTGATGTAGAAAAAGATTATGGACTGCTTTTAAAGTGTTAAACAGTCAGACTCTTAATAATAGACAGGTCAAAAGCCACTAGATAATAGTGAGAATTGTTACTTAAACTAAAATGTTACCCCCCACTCCCCTTAAGATCCAGCAGTGGCAGTTGTCAATAATTATCAAATAATTTGCCAGTTTTATTTGTCATATTACTGCAAATAGGTAATTCTGGCCCTGTTCACACCTGGTATTAAGATTCGTTTTCATCTAACCAATCACAAGTGGACACCTGCCATATAAATTTGTCTCTTCTGTCCACTCTCGACCACTTCTGTATTGATTTTATCGAGTGGAGGTTTTATGGGCGGGTCCCGTTTCCGTCAAAGAGGACAGTGAATCACAAGGGTCATGTTGAGCCGTATTAATATTACCTCAGAGACCAGCTGTTAGTGTTGTTAGTCTAAGATGCTGCTTCAAGTTAAGCTGCGGTCACACTGGACTTTTCTCCCCATAGACTTCCATTCATTCGCACATGAATGTGTCAGATCGGAAACGCAAGGTCATGCGTCAAGTTTCGCATCACTTGACTGCGTGAGTCGAATCGAGGATCAAAACGTGACCTTTCTGGATAGAAATTTAAAACATGGACCAATCACTCGCTTTTTTTAATGCCTAATCATATTGTTTAATCCCGCCCCTTGTTTAATCGCAGCGCCGCACGCATTATCAAACTCTAGTGTGACTGCAGCTTACTGTAAGTCTTTGAGATGCCTTACAAATTGTCACGATCACCAGCGATCTAACAACCAGAGATCGCTGATAAACACTCACACGAACTACAAATCCGCCATTTCATGGACTACATATTCAGTCATACAACACATACACTCATCTGCTCCAAGTCTCCACTGATTTGATTCTCACAGCTGATTACTGCACTACATAAGCAGCACAAACACACACAATGTTGCTGAGTCTTGTAAGCTGTATAGTGAACACTATGACACGGTTTCCCCTTGCTTTGATTTCTGTGTTAGACCTTACTTTGTTTTGTTTGATTATCCCTGTATGCATTTTTGACCACTTGCCTGCTATTATGACTACGACTCTAGATTTCCCATATAAATCTGTTTGTTCCTGTTCTGGCCACTGCTTGTTTAACCATCCTGTCAATAATACCTGCATAAGGATCCTCACTCGGTTGTCAGCGTCCACTTCACTTTTACACAAATATACTTTGCACAAAACAAATAAAACATATTTAAGCTTTATTAAGACTGGTCACCATCTCAATTAGGGAAACTTCTGAGATAAATAATAATTCTCTGAGAGAAACTTTTATCTCTAAACTTAAATAATAAAAAGGTTTAGAAAATGCTGCATTTTCACCTCCTTACATGTCCATTTACATGTCCTCCATTCTTGCGGTCTTGTGTTTTGGAACTGAACTTTGGCAGTTGATGCCTGAGGAATGCAAATTGAGAAACATGGAAACAGGCAAAAATGCTGATAAGCGTCACCTGTGTGACACTGGCCTTGATTTCCATGGAAAACTATCTTGTACAACAGTACAGTACCAAAAGGGTGGAGCTAGACTTGCTGCTGAATGCTATTAGTTTACAGAGAATCGTCACTAGCACATACAATAAGATAGGGGAACAACAACACAGGTTAAATGGTTGTTCTTTTTATGTGGACATTCGCATGTTAGGCTGACTTGTACCAAATCATACTGTAGGCCTACTGTATAATTCTTTACTGTACCACTGTGTAGTAGAAACAAGGCCTATGTGGTGCTGCTGGATGTGAAAACGATATATTAGCTAGGCTAAAGCTAGCACCGATGTTAGTGTGAACACAACCACCATTCCATTTTACCTAGGATACGTAACATTGAAATATTATATTTAATACTGATGAATAAACATTAAACAGCACTCACAATCTAGTTTTTGTTTATATTTTATCAATAATTCTAACTGAGTAAAATATCACTAATATTGATCAGTAATGTCTTTAGTGTAGTGGGTTACAACAAAAACTAATTAGTTACAGTAATGCATTACTTTTCTAATGCATTTCTCTCAACACTAGCTGTAATACTATTGAAAATCATGACTGTAACTTTTACAGTATCTGCATGCCTAATCTCAGATGGTCAGACATTGATTCATCTTTTATAAATCATTAAAATATTGGGGGGCAGCAAATCCAGAGATTGTAGAGAGAACACCATAATTTTCTAAGAGATTGACTTAAATGTGTGATCTGACTAAACAGTGGTCATACTGTAAATGGTTATTAAGAGCAGAGTTTTCTCAATTCAAATGAATAGAGGCATGAAGCCGGAAACAGTATTGTATACAGCATGTCACTCCTTAACGAGCGGATCCAGAGGACTGACAGAAGCAATTAAGTCCTCTTGCTTTAATCATACCATCAATATTTGTAACATTCATCAAGCATGACTGTGTCGCTTGCGTCATTCTGTCAACACTCATTTAGAATCACATGAGAACGAAATGTTTGGTGAGACCTTCTGTCTTTCTCAGTTCCAGCAGCTGCTAGACATCATAACTCAGGGTCAAGCACTCCGTTAGAGGCTAAATAGACCGACAACTATAATATTGCTTTCTCCCCTTTGTCAGAGAGTCTGTCCAGGATCTCAGAGGGGCATTTAAACTGAGATGGATGGGATCAGTCGCCCATGATAAAAAGGCATGAGAGTGCAAAATCATTCGTTTTGTCGATAACTGTTTGAGTGTTAACACTCTTAACATTAGTTTGCACTTTGCGATGCCTGTTAAAGGCTAAATTAATGTTTACGACAGTTCTGATATGTTTGTTGTATATTGTGTATACATGCAGTGAGGTGAAAAGCTTGAAACTCAAGTGCACTGACAAATTTCATTAAAACCTTTTCAAAGTTATAAATGGAAACCACACCAATTAATTAAAAACATGACAACTTTGGCATGCTTTTAAAAAGAGCAGTTACTTATTTTGTAATACTACATATTTGTTTATAAAATGTTGCATGTAAAAATTTGTGCTGGGAAAACATTAATCGCAATTAATCGTATCCAAAAAATTTTATATAATATACACTCACCGGCCACTTTATTAGGCACACCTTGCTAGTACCGGGTTGCATTCAGCAAGGTACTGGAAATATTCCTCAGAGAATTTGGTCCAAAATGACATGATCGATTTTCAGATGCACACAGGGGCGTCGCTAGACCCCATTTACTGGGGCACTATATGCAAGTGTATTTATTATGGGTGGTTATCCCAGAATAAAGACATTGTTCTCTATGTGCAACCGAACCAACGCTGGTGAAAGCAATTTAGTTTAATCAAACAGCAAAATGAGCGTGTGCGCAGAAAAAAAAACATACCAGTGCGCCTCATGCACTGCCCCTGCTTGCACTGACGCACTGCTCTGCTCCCCGTGTAAGTCCTTGTTTTGAATATGCACGGCAAAAAAATAGCCGCACTACTCATGCACAGCTTATGCGGAGGTGTCGGCATGCAGTGAGATTGCAAGTCGACAAAACAAAGTTTAAATTATATGGTGATCTTACTTAGACTAAGTATGCCTCCTGATAGATTTTTTAGCATGAAGCAAAAAGGATGGATGACGAGCCAGTGAGGTAAGACTTAATAGAAATAAATATATATATATATATATATATATATATTAACAGAGCGAGGGAATTTTCACAGTATGTCTGATAATATTTTTTATTCTGTAAAAAGTCTTATTTGTTTTATTTCGGCTAGAATAAAAGAAATGTTTAATTTTGTAAACACCATTTTAAGGTCAAAATTATTAGCCCCTATAAAGGGCGCCTAAGGTGAAAAATCTACTTTTCAAGCTGTTTGGACAGACATATGTGCAGGTATAGTGTATAGACCGTCATATTGGGGTGAAATAAACACACCCAGACCTTTTTTTTCAATTTAACATCATAAAAATTGTGGACCAATTGAAGCGGTTTTCAGACCGACCGCAACTTGGCGTAGAAGTGCGGTCCCCCCGCCCACCGAATTGATTGAATCAGAATCAGAATCAGAATCAGAATCGGTTTTATTGCCAAGTGTGCTTCACACACACAAGGAATTTGTTTTGGCTACAGAAGCTTCCAGTGTACATAAAGTGACATGTGACAACACAAAATAATCTGAAAAAATAAAATAATAATAATAAAAAATGATGAACATTAAACAGATGCGGTTAGTGAAGAAACCTGGATGTTGAGTTGTATGTACAGATTGTTATAAATATACAGGTTATAAGGTGCTGTGTACAAGTGCGAATGTAGAAAGTATTGCATTGTATATTGATATAAGGTGCTGTGTACAAGTGCGTATGAGAAAGTATTGCACATATTTATTGCCCAGTAGGGGAATATTTAACTGTTCATAAGGTAGACAGCCTGAGGAAAGAAACTTTTCCTGTGTCTGGCTGTTTTTGTGCTCGGTGCTCTGAAGCGCCGACCAGACGGTAACAGTTCGAACAGGTAGTGTGCTGGGTGTGAGGCGTCCAGAGTGATTTTGCGAGCCCTTTTACTCACTCTGGAAGAGTACAGTTCTTGAAGTGTAGGAAGGGTAGTGCCAGTGATTCGTTCAGCAGTCCGGACTATTCGCTGTAGTCTACGGAGGTCAGTTTTGGCAGCTGAGCCGAACCAGACGGTGATTGAAGTGCAGAGGATGGATTGGATGACAGCTGAGTAGAACTGTACGAGCAGCTCCTGTGGCAGGTTGAACTTCCTCAGCTGACGAAGGAAGTACAGTCTCTGCTGGGCTTTCTTCACAATAGAGTCTATATGAGACATCTGTGTATTAACCTGTCCCGGTAGTCATGTGTATAATCCTATCAACAAGAGAGGACAAGCGCAAAGCAACCGGGAATAAAAGGTCTGTTCACTTTGCAATGAGATCAAGAGTGAGTTTTACAAGTTTAACATGTTTTAAAACAGTGCATGTGATAACAGTGATTTACTTCAGATTTACTTTATCAGCACAGCCACGTGTCAGAACAAATATTAAAGAAGACGCTACAATAACGGTTTGTGGACGTTAAAGCAGATTTTTTTTGTACATTAACATAACAGATATTCATACAGCAGTGGAGATTAACCTGTAGCCTGTCACATTTGCGTGCAAAAAGAGTGCAAAGCTAAACATGCGCGCTGTCTGTGTGTGTGCGCGTGTCGTGTCCGCGCGTGTGTGTGTATCTGTGTATGTGCGCGTGAACTTTGTAACGACATTGTGTGTGACTCATCATAGCATCTCTACAACAAATACTCATTGGTAAAATTCTTACTGTAGTATTTCTCACAAACGCTACGTGAGATCTTCCTTTATGTCTGTCTGTTGTCTGATGCAGCCGAGGGAGGAGATTAAGGCACGCAGAAAGGCACATAGAAACGGTGGGCGGGGAGGACTAGCCTTAAAGGTGCAGTACACCAAAATCGCCTTCTGGTGCAAAAATGTAAAAAAAGAATCTTATAAAAGGTAGAATAAAAAAATCAATGTTTTGAGCTGAAACTTTACAGACACATTCTGGAGACACAAAATACTCATATTAAATCTGAAAAAGGGGTAACCTAGGTGCCCTTTAAGCAAAAAATGTTTTCGATGGTCTACAGAATAAACCACTGTCACACAATAACTTGCCTAATTACTCTTTAACTTTAAGCTGCATAGAAGTGTCTTGAAGAATATTTAGTCAAATAATATTTACTAAGATAAAAGATATTAGTTATTAGAAATCAGTTATCAAAACTATTATGATTAAAAATGTGTTAAAAAAAATCTTCTCTCAGTTTAACAGAACTTGAGGACAAAAATAAACAGGGGGGCTAATTATATATATATATATATATATATATATATATATATATATATTTTATTTTTTTTTTTTTGGCTGCACGTCCATGATGCGAATCCCCCGTTCCACCACATCCCAAAAGTGCTCTGTTGGATTGAGATTCTAGTGGTGGAGGCCATTTGAGTACAGTGAACTCATTGTCATGTTCAAGAAACCTGTCTGAGATGATTTGCACTTTATGATATGGCATGTTATCCTGCTGAAAGAGCCATGAGAAGATGGGTACACTGTGGTCATAAAGGGGTGTTGGTCATAAAGGGATGTCAGTTTCCTGTTCTTAGCTGACAGGAGAATTATTAAGGTTTTCTGCTGCTGTAGCCCATCCGTCTCAAGGTTGGATGTGTTGTGCATTCAGAGATGCTCTTCTGCATACCTCGGTTGTAACGAGTGGTTATTTGAGTTACTGTTGCCTTTCTGTCAGCTTCAACCAGTCTGGCCATTCTCCTCTGACCTCTGGCATCAACAAGACATTTGCGCCCACAGAACTGCCACTAACTGGATATGTTCTCTTTTTCGGACCATTCGCTGTAAACTCTAGAGACGATTGTGTGTGAAAATCCCAGTAGATCAGCAATTTCTGAAATACTCAGACCAGCCGGTCTCCATTCTACATTAAAAGTCACTTAAGTCTCCTTTCTTCCTCATTCTGATGCTCGGTTTGAACTGCAGCAGATCGTCTTGACCATGTCTACATGCCTAAATGCATTGAGTTGCTGCCATGTGATTGGCTGGTAAGAAATTTGCGTTAACGAGCAGTTGGACAGTTGTACCTAATAAAGTGCCCAGTAAGTGTACCAGTAAGTGCAAACACCTGTCTATATAAGATCCCAGGGTTGACAGTGCATGTCAAAGCACTTCACAAAGGCCCTTCTCCCCCGATCACTCAGCTTAGATGGCAGCCAGCTCTAGGAAGAGTCCTGGTGGTTCCAAACATCTTCCACCTACGGATGATGGAGGCCACTGTGCTCATTGGAACTTTCAGAGCAGCAGAAATTTTTCTGTAACCTTCCCCAGCCTTGTGCCTCATGACAATCCTGTCTCAGAAGGCTACAGACAATTCCTTTGTCTTCATGCTTGGTTTGTGCACTGTCAACTCTGGGACCTTATATAGACAGGTGTATGCCTTTTCAAATCATGTCCAATCAACTGAATTTACCACAGGTGAACTCCAACTAAGCCGCTGAAACATCTCAAGAATTATCAGTGGAAACAGAATGTACCTGAGCTCAATTTAGAGCTTCATGCCAAGAGTTGTGAATATTTATGTACATGTGATTTTTGAGGTTTTTTATTTTTAATAAATGTGCAGCAATTTGAAAAAATCCATTTTGGAATAAGGCTGTATTTATATTTATATTAATTTATATAAATGTATTTATTTATATAAATACATTTGCAGTTATGCATTTGAAGATGGACTTTTTAATTTTATAGCAGTTTTAACATAAAAAATGTACTTAATTCTACCAAAATTTTCCAAGTATATAAAATGAGAACAAAATAATTTTGTGCTACAATGAATTCAAGATTTATAGTAATTAGAAAATGTCAACATAAGCTCTATGCTCAAAAAAGGAGACTGATAGCTGACATGATAAATAAATATTAGATATTATTACAAAGTGCACTCATCATAGTCATGAAAGTGAACTCTTTCAGTATAGCTTTTATTTTATTTTAAGGATTTTATTTTAAAGAACACTTAGTAGAAACACAATTTAAAATTCCAAGTGCACTTCTTCTTTAATCTGTGCAATAATCAAGTGCGCTCAAAAAAAATAACATGACATTTATTTTGACGGGACTCAAGTGTTTTCTCCCTTCAGTCTGTTTCTGAGTCGCTCAACTAATTCTCTAATTGAGGCATTTTAGTGCATCGCAAACTCATTACAGATAACAGCAGGTTTCCTCAGAGGCCACAGATAATGTTTCTGTTGTGATAATGTAATTGTTTGCTGTTGTATAATGAATGAATTGAGAGTTTGGTCAGGCTTTGAGTTGGCTTTGTGCTGGCATAGGGTTCAAAATTTAAGCTGCTACAAAAACATTTCTGGGAAAGGCAAAGTGGCTGGATTTGAAAAAGGCTCATGGCGTCACATATTTAGAAGATACTCAGACCTTTTGTCATTAATAATGCAACAATCTTTTTTTATTTACATTTTGGACACAGTCTGTTCCCTTAGAATGATGAAGCTTTTGAATAGGGAAACAGCTAGAGTTTGTATGTACTGTATGTAGGTATTTAGTTTCCTTTGTTTCCATTTTTTTCACACCTAAAAATCTACTACCCCATGCCTAAAGATTTTGTTCACCTGCTCCTCTTAATTTTCAGTGTTAATTTGCTCATTTGGGTTGTCTGGTTTCATCTATGCTTGTGTGTTGTTTGTTTTTGTTCATTCAATATCATTATGGATCAGATCCAGTAACATGGTCTTCATGGTTTTTTGAAGTCTAAAATGTCAGAATAGTGTCAAAAAAAGCGCACTAGTGTAAACGGTGCCTTTAACAATGCTCACTTTGTGTTTGCTCTTTAATGTTAATTAGGCAGAGATGGGAAGTAGCGAAGTAGAAATACTTCGTTACTGCACTTAAGTAGATTTTACTGGTATCAGTACTTTACTCCACTATTTATTTTTCTGACAACTTTTTACTTTTACTCCTTACATTTTACACAAATATCTGTACTTTCTACTCCTTACATTTTTAAACCAGGTTCATGCACACACGCAGGCTAGTTTGTGAAGCTTAGCACAAGAAAGGCAAGGATGACTAAAGTGGATGAGACAGAGGGAGTCGGTGATGTAAACATGACTGAACACATGACTGCTTACCGGGTAATAAGGTGTGTTTAGTCGATCGGATCACAGGTAAATTAGACACATTCCCATTTAAATTTCTGTCTTTTGTCCACTTCCGACCATGGTTTAATATACAGGCTTCTCTGATCTTTCAATGTAATACTGCAAAAAATTTTTAAACAATCATGTGCTTCAAATTCTTAACAGTAAAATTCTTTATAAGTGCTGGATGCAGTGAGATTTATTTATTTTATTTTTAACAATATTGCCTAACACAGAATCTATACAGTTTTACTGTTGTGTTCATTTAAATTACTGAATAAAATTATAGTGAAAAGCATCAGGAATTTATCATGTTAAAAAATGTTCATGCTAATTGCACCTTTGTATGGTTTTTTTCTGCACAGAATAAATGTATTAGCAGCATTAATGACTGTAGCCATGAAAGAAAATATCCACAATACTCTGAAAAAACAAAGAAACATGGGACATTTTGATTTTAGTTTTGAAAATAATGAAGCAGCTTTAGCCAATGCCTCAAATATTAAAATATATTAAGTATTTATCATAGTAAAAAAAATGTTTTGGCAAAATTAAAAGTTAATTAAAGACGTTTATTATTTGTAAAGATATAGGCCTCATTTTTTAGAGTGTATGAACAGACATTTATGGCAGTAGTTGTTGTTGATCTAAAAGCAGCAAAACTACATGCTGAATGCTGTGAGTTTGTGTCAGGATGATGATGCACAGATTTTTGAGCAGTGTTTTTTTGCAATATTGCAGAGTGTGAAAACTAGCAAAAAAAAAATTCATCAAAATCCGAAATGTATGTTATTTTGTACAAATGTATCGATATGAACAGGAAGTAGAAATGGATGATTTTTGCTTTAGCCTAAGCACATTTTTTAAGGCCGTACTTCTTTACTTTTACTTGAGTACAAAAGTGTACATCAGTACTTCAACATTTACCAGAGTCGTTTTAAAGTATCTGTACTTCTACTTGAGTAAAGAATGCGTGTACTTTTGCCATCTCTGTAATTAGGTAATTATTAATAATGGTTTTCTGACAGCACTGTGGGAAATAAAGGTTATATATTCTTTAAACATTTCACCAAATACATATAGCATATACAAAAACCCTATGGAGCAGTAGTTCTCAAAGTGGGCGGCAGCTCTGTTTCTGGACACAGACTTGGTTCCATGCCTGACAAAAGTAGGACCATTTTACTTTTGCCAAGTGACCAGTGTGTAAAAACAGACAATGGATGTTTTTGTATCTGATATTCTAAAACAAGAATACAAGAATGCAAAAATCTAGTTGTTTTCTATCTGTAAAAATATGACTGACTGTTCAATTTTATTATAAATTAGATGATTATATTCGATACAACTTTATTGTCATTATACGTGTATGTGTACAAGTACAAGGCAACAAAATGCAGTCTGGGTCTAACCAGGAGTAAAAAAAAACAGCAGCAAGTGCTGGAAATACAGTAGGTATAAGTTATAAAGTGCTATGGAAAAGACTATGGGAAAATTTACAGATGGATGTACTATGAACATTATATACAGGTTGTATTAACTATGATCAGAGACATACAATAGATGAATATATGTACAGGCTGCTATTAATAATCAGAAGTGTGCAGATATATATGAACATAATTACAAATGTATATGTGCAGTGGATATGTAAATCAACAAGTATTTAGAATGTAACATAATATTGTGTTTCATAATGTTTCACAATAAATAATAACTAAATATTCTCTGTATTTGGCAAGGAAAGACAAGTCAAACTTAAAGGGATATTTTCCAAAAATGAAAATTCTGTCATTATTTACTTACCATTTACTTGTTGGACACAAACAAAAAAAATCTGGAAACCTGTAACCACCGACTTTTGTACTATTTGTTTTTTCTACTATGTAAGTCAATGGTCACAGATTTTCAGCTTTCTCCAAAATATCTTCTTTTGTGTGTTCAACAAAATAAACTCATAAAAGTTTGATAGCACTTGAGGGAGAGTAGATAGAGAGAACATTTTCATTTTGGGAGGAACTAACTTCCTAGCAAGGCACAAGACGTCAACATTATGTCAGATTGACGTTGTACCCCTACTTCGGGGAACGTTGCATTTTGTTTGGAAATAAATATCGAGTTGACGTCAAAACCCAATGTCGGGCTGACGTCAATGTCCAACGTTGGACAGACGTTGCATTTTGGTTACTTTTCAGCGCAACTTAAAAACAACAAGATACCAACATCTAATGATGTTACAGCTAGACGTTGTGTGGATGTTAACCAATATGACGTCTATCAGATGTTGGATTTTAGTTGCCATACCTGATAAATAAATGTCAGTATTTGACATCAATATGAGGTCGGTTTAAGATGTTGTCTCGACGTTGGATTTAGTTCACTTTTCAACACAACTTATAATCAACAAAATATTAATGTCTAATGATATTACTGCTAGACATTGTGTGGACGTTAACCAACATGACGTCTATCAAATGTTGGATTTTAGTTGCAATACCTGACGAATAAATGTCAGTACTTGACGTCAATATGAGGTTGGTTTAAGATGTTGGATTTTGGTCACTTTTCATGACAACCTAAAATAAACAAAATATCAATGTCTAATGATATTACCGCTAGACATTGTGTGGACGTTAACCAACATGACGTCTATCAAATGATGGATTTTAGTTGCAATACCTGACGAATAAATGTCATTACTTGACGTCAATATGAGGTTGGTTTAAGATGTTGGATTTTGCTCACTTTTCAAGACAACCGAAAATCAACAAAATATCAACGTCTAATGATGTTACAGATAGACGTTGTGTGGACGTTAACCAATATGACGTCTGTCAGATGTTGGATTTTATTTGCAATAACTTACGAATAAATGTCAGTACTTGACGTCAATATGATGTTGGTTTAAGATGTTGACTCGACGTTGGATTTTGGTCACTTTTCAAGACAACCTAAAATTAACAAAATATCAATGTAATTTGATGTCATTATTGGACATCAAAATAACATTGCCTTATAGACGCAACCTAAATCTAACCTAATAATAACATCTTAGACATTGTGTGTCTGCGGTGTTTTTTTTAAATGAAATAATGTTTTCAGTAAATACTAATTTTAGAGAAGAAGTATAAATCTCCTAAACCCTAACCTAACCCTCCTTGCAGTATATATTCTAATAATGTTCTACCTTTGACACCTTTTAATATTCATATTTATATGGGCTCAACTCAAACTTGTTTTTTTTTTCATTTACCCATACTAAAATGCATAACTATTCAAGAAACAACAACAACAACAATTAAAAAAAAACATATTTTCCAGACATCCACTGGAAAGTAAATAAAGAGAATGGACCTCTCTGAACTATAATTGATCATCACTGCAATATGCCTCACAGTCAATTCCCACAGGTTAATAAGAGACAAGCGTGTGTTTGTCTGTATCCAGTGCTTATGTTTGTGACTGTTTATGCATGTGTCTGCATGTATATTCATACAGTAGATCTGTTTCAGTGTGTGTGTTGAGAAAAGGAGGTTCCGGAGCAGAATTCATTGCTGGCAGTGACTGATTGTCCCTTTGAAGATAAAGAGCTCCCTCGTTTCCTCCTGCTGTTCTTCAGTGTGGCCCTTTGATTGTGAAGACACCTCGCTCACTCACTCTCTCTTTCTCTCTGCTTTAATCTCTCCATCTTTATTGATGTTATGCGAAGGGCTGTGCTTCAGTACACAAACACTTCTAACTCAGAACTCAGAGGCTGACAAATGCTCTGGGCACAGGAAAATTGTTATGTTTTCTGGGCTTCCCCTTAACCTCTAATCACATCTGATGTCAGTACCATCACTAATAGTCGAGGGGTTTTCCTAATTGTGTTATTAAACATACTAAGCTTGATTAGCATGTTATTTATAGTGTTTATGGGGTGTAAAGTTCAATGCTGCTACATTTTTAAAAGCTAAATGTTTTAAACTGTTGGGGGAAAATTCAACTTTTGCTGCTCATCAATAATGGGTGAATGTGTGTGGTCTTTAATGCAAAAACACCCACTGCCACTTTATGCCTGCCAATTAATGCAAATATGCAAAAATCTAATTAGCCAATCACATAGCAACAACTCAATCAATTTAGGCATGAAAACCTGGTCGAGACGATCTGCTGAAGTTCAAAACGAGAATCAGAATGGGTTAGAAAGGTCATTCGAGTCATTTTGGTTGTTTTTATCTGACGGGCTGCTCTGAAACTGCTGATCCCCTGGGATTTCTACACTCAATCATCTCTGGAGTTTAAAGAGAATGGTCTGAAAAAGAGAAAATACCCAGTAAGTGGCAGTTCTGTGGGCAAAAATCACTTGTTGAAGCTCAAATAGATAAAAAAAGATCTGAAGAAGAGCCTCTCTGAACATCAATTCTACTTGAATCAGATGAGCTACAGCAGCAGAAAATAAGACCAGATTGGAAAACATTGTCTAGCCTGTTGAGTCTCAATTTCTGTTAAAGCTGGGTACACACTAAAACATTTAAAACTTAAATGTGATCTTGCATTAACAGTTACTGTATGTTGACCCAGGAATATCATTTCATTTCATTTTGAAAATGCAATTTGTACCTAAACCCTACCCCTAAACCTAACCCTACAGGTCTTTGCACACTGAAGTCCAAAAGGTTTGGCTAAATTTAAATAATTCATCATGTCTCTGTTTAAAATGGTTGGTTGCGCTTGAAATTCTGTCTTGACAACCACGCTGATTGGTTGATATGTTATATGACACAAGGTGGTCATTTTGCTTGTGATGCTGAATTTTGCTGAAGCGCAGCAGGACAGAGGCACTACCTGAACCCATCTGACAAAAGAGAAAAGTTAAATTAGTAAGTAGAGATTTTAATGCTTATATAAGTTTTTCTTAATTGACATAGACACAGGGACGACATGGGGACTCACACTGTCTCCTCACAGCAAGAAGGTCGCTGGTTCTGTGTGGAGTTTACACATTCTCCCCATGTTCTTGTGGGTTTCCTCCGGGTGCTCCGGTTTCCCCGACAGTCCAAAGACATGCTAAATTGTCTAAGCTAAATTGTCTGTAGTGTATGCTTGTATGTCCTAGTCCTCCAGGTTGGGGGTTGAGCGTTGGGCTAACAACCCACCTTGTAAAAATGTGATGTTACAAAACATCAACATGGTGCGACTAAATATCAACTTCGATAAAAACGGCCCTGGGAGTAAGTAAAGAATATAAAAGCTGAAAATTTTGGAAGTTTAGTCTATTAGCCATTTTAAGTTATCTGTACATAAACATTTAAGTTAATTCAATGAAGAGACCCTATTTGGTCAACTCAATAAATTGAGTTGTCGATTTTCCTAACATAAACGAACTGAGGGAATCACTTTCCTCAAATCATTTGAGTAGTCTCAATTTATAAGCGTTTACAGTGCTTGCACCCCAAGTCCAATGCGTATTAATTAATCCAATTAATGTGTATTAATTAATCCGTTAATGTGTATTAGATAATCCGGGATTTGTGTTGAGACTAAGTGGATTAATTTCTTCCACGCCTTTTGGATTTTGCCTTTTGCTGGTATGGCAAGCCTGAATTGTCAAAACACCTCTCAAAAAAACCTTTGTAGATGCAAAAAACAGAAACAAATCTAACAGATTCAATTTTTTATGTCCGAAGTTTCGGAGACTATGTGTAAATACAATTGACACAACAGACAAAAAAATTCAGATTCAGTGTGCAATACCCATGACTCTAAATTACTCCCCAAATCAGAGAGAAACAATAGTTGTATAGCAATTAAGGAGCAAATAACCCTAACTGTAAGCCTAAACTTAACATGAACTTTAAATTTATCCCCTAAATCTGATGGCTGATTAAAACTTTGTTCCAGGGCCAACATAGAACAAACAAATAAACATTCATGCTGTTGTTACAAATTGACAAGCTGATCCTCTGTCTCTGTTATACAAATCCATTTCACTTTCTGTTGAGCCATGACTGTGTTTGTTATGCTTTTGTCAATATTGGATATTGATTCATTTCAGGTAATAATCTCCGGCTTATATGCACATTTGTCCTCGGGCTTCCCTTGACACGTCAGGATTTTTGATAAGTGAAGTTTAGTTATAAACAAGTTTCGAGAGGATCACGTGCTTATGATTGCTAGCGGCTGGATCCGCATTATCCAATTCTCAATGCACCAATCAGACGACTCCTAAGCTACTACAAATACCCTGGGTTACGTACCACCGCTATCTTCGTTTTGAAGACAGCTCTGCTCCGAATCAACTGCTACTGCTACTGCTACTGGCTACAACAACTACTTCAAAACGACTACATCTCCAACTATACTCCAACAACATCAAAACCTTCCACTTCAAGTGCCTCACACAACGCATCCGCTGTGTCTTCAAACCAATTCTCCAATGAACTCTGCTCAACTCTCAAGACGCCAGCGATTACGCCATGGCAATAAATAACTCACTGCTCTCCTAGCGGTGCACCTACAGTAACGTATATCGCATGCTTTAAGGGGAAGCCTCGCAGAAAAAATAACTACTTCCCAACAAAGACTAAAGCTTTTGAAAGACAAGACTCGCATGACTAGAGAAATTTCAACCAATAACTCACCTTTCCAGCCTCCTGCCCGTCCACTGATCCATAACATTCCAAGTAATTCGACTGCAAAGACCCAGACAATCTAGTCCCTAAGCTTTGGTCCGCGGCATGTTCGTGCGTAGAGAAACATGACAGAATGCGCTGTCACCATCCAATCTAGTCACGGAGCGCAGCTGCGTCTCCTACACATTAACTCTAGTATTCTGGTCAACAAAATGGCCGCCGATCTTTTGATTGACACCTCATTGAGCCAATAGCTAAAAGAAGACTTGTCACCATCCAATGAGCTCCCAACTCGAGATGGTCCCGCCCTCTCTGACAATTTATGAATGAACTCGGCTACAACACCTTGTGAATTATAGGCTCGTGATTTAATAGCATTGAGATTCCAAACTTAATGTTAATGGATTAAAGTAAAGCCTATAACAACATTCCATTAACAGTTCTGCTAAGTGGTGACTTTATAGTTCAGAGTCTGATGTTGGCAGTTGATTATATTTAATAAAAAAAAAAAAAAAAAAAAAAATTTATTAATAAATAAATTTTTACCCAATCATTTAAATTCAACACATCTAGCACAGAAGTTAAATCGTAATGTGAATTATATGTCCATACCAAGCGGCAACCTCCCGCTCTCCCTCGGGAAGCCAATACGGAAGTAACTAAAACTGCAATTCATCAATTCCGCTAGTCCCGGATCCATAATAGAGCAAATTGCAGTTGAGCCCACTGTTAGAATGGCCAACTTTAAAAAAAAAAAAAAAAACATTGTTTACACCCTGGTACAAAGAACGATTTGGCTTTTATTACCCTCCATGACAACTGCGAGGGGGGTGAATCTTTTATAACTCATCCATTTCCTTTATATTAAGTTTGCATAATTAAGGGCATGGCCACTTGAGTGACAGCTAGGTCTCGCTGGTCGCTGTCACTTCACCTCAGCTGCATCTGGCAGATTAGCCACTGATCTCGGCATATTCATCGTATTTTTGTTTTGTTTTATGTGGCTTTACACAGTCAGCTGCCTTTTGGACTTATTCTTACAATTATCAGATATGGGATGCTGTGTGCACTTAATTGTGCTCACAAACCATTAATGTGGCCTCCGTTTCCCATGTGAGTAAAGTTACATACTTATACACCATCTCTATAAATATGTATGTTTTATTTAAGTTCATTTATCATTTATAATGTTCTTTAGAGCTGTAAAGCACTCCAGAATGTGACAGATGGATTAGCTGTAGGCTCTAGATCAGTCATCTGAAGCGTTATCATACAGTGTTATGCTGGAGTTCATCAATAGTCTGGCATTTACTAACACACACTATATCTGAAGTGTTTGGAAGTAATTTGCGTTTTCCTCCTGTAGAAAACGTCATAAGAACAATGCTTCGTGGCTCAATGTATTACAACAGTGTTTTTAAATGTCTAAACACTTTACTGATATAGTGTACAGCCAAGCACATGCGGTCAGAACACAACGAGTTGCAGGTAATAAAGTATTAAGTGTTTTTCCCAAAGTAAAGTCTGTCTGCCAGGTCTAAGCAAGTGCCAGCAAGTGTCTGTAGCTCCGCTCACTCTCCGCCTCTCTGCCCTTGTTTGGTATCCCGCCGTGGGTGCGATGACGCACAAACAAATGGCGACGGTTGGCCGCACCCACTTGTAGCTTCTTTTGCGCTCTTCAGAAACCTATAGGTGACGTCACGGATGCTACGTCCATATGTTTTACAGTCTATGGTCCATACACAAAGTGACATGCAAGGTCATAATAACAATTCAGTTGAATCTGAAATGGCAAAGGAACAACTCCATGCTTAATAAGTAGGAGGAGGATATTTCTGACAGTAGATCTTCAAGAGGTATCTGTCTTCAAGAAGTACTTCCAGAACCACCAGACAAGCCACACCCCATATCCTCAGCTCTCAATCCATCTGCCATCCCGTGGGGGGACGAATGACCACCCCTACCATCCTTGCACTTCATGTCAACGAGGCTATCATACCATGCATTAACAAAGGCGCTTGAATTCACAGTTACCCATGCCCTTATTAAGATGCCTCGCATGGATATCAGCTAAAACAAATCATTATGTCTGGCGTACATGTATCATGTTGTAAAGATTTCATTTCTGATTGTCTTTGGTTTCTCGTTTCAGAGATCATGACTGCCGGCCCTAGAAGCTGACCCTCATCCAACCTATTACAATCCACATTCATTCCAAATACATTCACATTCCATGCAAAGGATACATTTTCACTAACCCAGCCCACACCACGATGCCATATTCCCACTTGCCCCTTTTAGTTTTAAGATGTTCTGAACTAACATCAAACGTCAATCCCAAAATCCACCTCACCACATCTGATCTAACCTTGCTGGATGAAGAAACTCCATGTTTCTTTATTAAGCAAAGCAAATAGCTCAATTTCATAAAGGACGTTCTGGATACTTCCTCGATATCCCCTCCCCCACACACCCATTCCAAACCCTCCAAGCATTCTTACACAACAGTAGAGCAATACCCCCTCAGGGAAGCCCAGCTGATCCTCTCCAGCCGAATTCCACCCACACGCATTTCTAGGTATAAGCACGACTATGCCTTTTCCCCCTATTCCCTCCTACTAACATAGGCGCTCCTTCACTGCCCTTCCCACTTTTTACTTCCTTTAACTTTCCCTCCAAACTTGAGCTATTCCATACTCCTATTCACTCCCATTCACCACAGCTCACACCCATTTTGGGAGCACCCAGAGTTTCAATTGCTGCAGCAGAGACGCTCTAAACAAGCTCACATACACCTTAATTTCCAATACCACTATCGTGACACTCGTACCTCCATATTGACCCACTGCACCTCTTCAGTAGCATAGATGCTCTGCCGAGCTGCACTTACCCATAGCACCACCGCAACTGTAGTGAAGCTCTAGCTAAGCCCTTATTTTCCTTCATCTCTACATATCACTACGGACAGTATTTACATTCCAGTAGGAACACTCATAACTCCAATACTGGCCACCACTGCACCTCTGCAACCGCAGAGGCACCCCGCTGAGCTACACTCACCCATAGCAACCAGCAACTGCGGTGACGCTCTAGCTGAGCCCCATTTACTCTCATCTGTACACATCACTATTGACAGCATTTAACATTCCTGCAGGAGCACTCATAACACTTCAATACTGAATACCAATGCACCCCCGCAACAGAGGAGACGCTCTGCCGAGCCTTATTCTCCCTCTCCACCACTGTTGCAGCAGTGACGCTCCACCTGAGCTCACACACATCTCCATTTAGCCATTCACTACCAATACACTCCCCAGCGCTACAACATCAGTTAAAACGCCTCTGCGGAAGTGCACTTGCCTTCCAATTTTGACTTCCACTACACATTTGCAACAGCAGAGAAGCTCCGCAGAGCTTACTTTCCCCTCCTCACCACTGCCGCAGCAGTGACGCTCTGCCTGAGCTCACATACACCTGCATCTAACATACCACTACTGACACACTCCCCAGCACTGCCACAGCAGTTAAATTGCCTCCACGGAAGAGTACTTGCCTTCCAATACCGACTTCCACTGCACCTCTGCAACAGCAGAGAAGCTCCGCTGAGCTTTTTTTTTTTCCCCTCTGCTCCACTGCCGCAGCAGTGACGCTCTGCCTGAGCTCACACCTCAAGGAAACCCAGCTGGCCCTAACCAGCTAACACAATACTCCAGAACAAGGGCTCGAGCATGACCCTCTGTATGCGTGCGTATGTGTGTACATGGATCTATGTGTATGTGCGTGTGGGTGTATATGTGTATGTACGCGTGTGTATATATGTATATGCATGCATATATGCGTACATGTATATGTGTACGTGTGTGTGTGTGCTTATGTATACATGTATGGGTTTGCGTATGTGTATGTATGTGTTATGTATGCGTGTATTCATGCGCGTACTTGTGTATGTGCATGTGTGTGTCATGTATGCACGGTATGCACGCATGTGCATTTGTGTGTGTCGTGTGTGCACGCATGCATGTGATGTGCATGTGCATATGTACCTGTATGTACATACCTACCTTTCTGTTTCCAAGCTTTGCTATGCTTTGCCATCCCACCCAACAGCTCTGACCCCCGCAGGGGTCTAACCCGAGCTTCGACTCCCGCAGGAGTCACTTCAAGCCCATCCCTGGCCACCCCTTCACAGTCACACCTCCAGTAGGAGCATCCCTGCCCTCTCCTTTCTCCCCACTCTTACTGGAACCCCACCCCCCCCATGGCTCTAACCCCCGCAGGGGTTGCTCCGAGCTTCGTCTCCCGCAGGAGTCATCACCGCCCCCCAGCCTTTAGGAATGGTATGCACACACGTACGAGCAGGTATATGTGTGTGCATTTGCATGTGTGTGCGAATGTGTGTGCGTGCATGTGCACGCATGCAGGTACATCCCTTCTCCTTTGCTTCCTTCCGGCGTCGAGATCCTCCGCCACCCTCTTTTTATCCATCTCTTTTCAGCGAATTACTTCGCTACTCTTTCTCTTCCCTTAGGCCCTCAATCCTCAGCTCTAACTCCCGCAGGAGTCACTAAAACGAGCTTCGACTCCCGCAGGAGTCTCGCCCCGGCCACCTCCTACAGTAGTCTCCACCGCCCCCTCCCTCCCTAGACTACAGCAGGAGAAATGCCCACATCAGCTCTGACCCCCGCAGGGGTCGCCCCGAGCTTCGACTCCCGCAGGAGTCATTCACTGCCCCTCCCTGGCCCTTACTTATCGATTTTTATATATGTATATATATTTTACATTTATACTCTCCTTTTCTTCTTTCCGGCGTCGAGATCCTCCGCCTGGCAATTATTTGCCCTTTCTCTACTTCCTTACAGCGTTGAGTGCTTTCGCTACCTTTCTACCGCTTCTTTTATCTCCTCCCTTATCTCCTTATCTGTCAATTCCCCCAATAATTTCCTCCTTCCTGCGGCAAATTTTCTCCGCTAACTGTTTTCTTTCAGCATTGATTCCGCTACTTTTTACTTCCGCTTAGTCCTCAATCCCCAGCTCTAACTCCCGCAGGAGTGACTAAAACGAGCTTCAACTCCCGCAGGAGTTCATGCCCCCCCTGGCCCACCACACACCATCTCATGCAGGAGTCTTCACCGCCCAATACCTTTCCCCACTCCCGCAGGAGCCTGCCCACCCCAGCTCTCACTCCCGCAGGAGTGTATCCAAGCTTGACTCCCTCAGGAGTCAATCCAGCCCTTCCCACGCCTCCGCTTGGACTCACGCAGGAGTCTACTTTCCTCTGCTCCCGCAGGAGCCTCTCTTCCTAAAATATCAATATATCCAGCAGCCGGATATGGCATTGTTACATCTGCATTTTTGGGGGGTTCTTAAATACGCGGCTGCTGTCCCGAGCTTTATATGGCATTTTGGGGAGTTCTCGAGATCTACCTGAGCTCAAACTCCCTTCTCGCCTTGCAACGGGAGGGAGCCCCGGGCTCGAGGATCTTATGAGCTCAGGGCTCTCTCCCGGGACAGCATGCCAAACAAGCTTATAATTAATCATCAGCTAAGTGTGAACTCTTGAAGTGAAGTTTAGTTATAAACAAGTTTCGAGAGGATCACGTGCTTATGATTGCTAGCGGCTGGATCCGCATTATCCAATTCTCAATGCACCAATCAGACGACTCCTAAGCTACTACAAATACCCTGGGTTACGTACCACCGCTATCTTCGTTTTGAAGAATCCCCCCATCCACCCCTACTCCTCCTCCTTCCTAGATGGGTGACACGGTGGCCCAGTGCTTAGCACTGTTGCCTCACAGCAAGAATGTCTCTGGTTCTAGGCTTTACCAAACCAGCAGACATTTCTGTGCGGAGTTTGCATTTTTCTCCCCGTGCTCACGTGGGTTTCCCCCGGGTTTCCCGGTTTCCTCCCACCGTCCAAAAAACATGCAACATTAGTGCCGGTTTGGATTAGTCAATTAACTTTAGACATGCTCCTAGTAAATGGTTATCTCTCAAGAGCAATCACTGGCTGTTCATTGGTTATTACAGCGGGGGAGTTCTCGAGATCTACCTGAGCTCAAACTCCCTTCTCGCCTTGCAACGGGAGGGAGCCCCGGGCTCGAGGATCTTATGAGCTCAGGGCTCTCTCCCGGGACAGCATGCCAAACAAGCTTATAATTAATCATCAGCTAAGTGTGAACTCTTGAATAAATATTCAACATGTGAAAGATTTACGATTCGTGATCTGAATGGCTCTGTCATTCTTCTATGCAGATTAAGTCAGTCAACACCTCACACCACAGGAAAATACTATAAGATATTTTTTAGAACAACAAAAATAATCGAGAGTTTATCTAAGATTGACAGAAATCAGACTTGTGGTGTGTGTCCAGCTTAAGACATTTGAATGGTAATGTCAGAATACTGTATGAAATCATGAATAGATGTACAGTATTCATCCTGCCTTGTATAAAAAGATTTTTCTGATGTTGCTTGTGGTATAACATTTGTGGTATATTTCGTAGCACACTTTGGGTCGATTAGTATCTCAACTCAATTCTGTGGAATGCCACAGCCTACATTATTAATCTTGCCTATCATGTTCATCCTTTTATGACCAAATTCTCGTAATGTCTACTTCCAGTAGGATAATGTACTGTCATAACGCTCAAGTCATCTTAAACTGGTTTCTTTACCATGACAGTTCACTATACTGAGCCTCCACAGTCAACAGATATCAATTTAATAAAGCACTATTGGGATGTAATGTACTGGAATGGAAAATTTAAATTGTGGATTTAGAGCTGCACAATATCTAACATCTCAATTTTTTATTCTGCATTTATTCATTCATTTTCTTTTCAGCCTAATTCCTTTATTAATCAGGGGTCGCCACAGTGGAATGAACCGGCAACTTATCCAGCATATGTTTTACACAGCAGATGCCCCTCCAGCCACAACCCAACACTGGGAAACACCATACACTCTTGCATTCACACACATACACTATGGCCAATTTAGTTTATTCAGTTCACCTATATCACATGTCTTTGCACTGTGGGGGAAACCCACATGAACATGGGGAGAACATGGAAACTCCGCACAAAAATGCCAACTGAACCAGTGACCTTCTTGCTGTGAGGCGATCGTGCTACTCACTGCACCACCGTGATGCTAAAGCTGATGCATTTAGATGTAATTTGTGAATGTGTGTAAACGTAACATTCTGTAGTGCATTTAGTTATTGCCCAGCAGGCACACAACATCATAAGACATTAATATTAGGTTAGATTTAGATTGTGATGTCAGTTGGCCAAAATTCAATGTCTAGCCAGCGTCTAAAGACTGTGTTATTTTGATGTCCAATAATGACATCAAATGACATTGTTATTTGGTTGATTTAGGCTTGTGTTAGAAACGGACCAAAATCCAACATCTAGCCACCATCTTAAACCAACGTCATATTGACGTCAAATACTGACATTTATCTGTCAGGTATGGCAATCAAAATCCGATGTCTGATAGTGGTAATGTCCACACAACGTCAAGCTGTAACATCATCAGATGGTGATTTTTAGTTTTTTTGTTTGTTTGTTTTGTTTTTTTGACGTTTTCTAATCCCCATTGACAAAAAAAGAACAAGAAAATGACTGCAGGTTGAAGGAAAGTAGTAGAACAAAAGTACCAATACTGCACTAAAATTGTACTTGAGGGAAAGTAAAAGTACACATTTTTAAAACTACTTGGTGAATTGCAATTCCTGAGAAAAACTACAGTACTCGATTACAGTAATTTGAGTATTTGTAATTTGTTACCTAACATCACTGTACGTAACAAAATTTCACTTGATGACTTGAATAACTATTTGGAGAGAATTAATAATTTTAGACTGATTGGGATGATCCTGTGCATCTGCAAAACTATCATAAAGAATCGACAAGCACAGATACATACAATAAAGAAAAAGATAAAATTAACAAATTAAATAAACAATGTTTTATTGTTCTCCAAGGAGTCTAACGATATTTAGGTATATTCAAATGTAAAATAACACAGCATAGTATTTGTTATACATTGAAAACAATTCAATAAAACTGCAAAGTTACAAATGGTACAACTTCATTCATTGATTCATTTTCTTTTCGGCTTAGTCCATTTATTTATCATGGGTCGCCACAGTGGAATGAACTGCCAACTTATGCAGCATATATTTTATGCAGCAGATGCCCATCCAGCTGCAACCCATCACCAGGTAACACCCATACACTCTCATTCACACACATACACTATGAACAATTTAGCTTATCTAAATCACCTATTCCGCATGTCTTTGGACTTGGAGAAACCGGAGCACCAGGAGGAAACCTATGCGAACACAGGAAGGACATGCAAACTCAAACTGACCCAGCCAAGGCTCGAACCAGCGACCTACTTGCTGTGACTCAACATTGCTGCCCACTGTGCTGCCCATATGGTACAACTTGTTATGCCTAAACACTTTTAACATCGTCAAGCAGTCACAGGCCTTGCAAAAATACTTCCAGACTCAACATAGCATATTCTGAGATGTCACCATTGCTAATGATTACATTGCGATATCGATGCTAAAATATATATATTCTGCAGCTCTCATTTACAGCATGCAAATATTCAGCAAATGTCTCATGTCAATATTGACAAATATCTGTTTTCCAGCACCTTGTTGAATTTATGCAACAAAAAATTAAGGCCTTTCTGAATGCAAAAGTGGATCCAAACACATACTAGGAAGGTGTGCCTAAAAAAGTGGCCGGTCAGTGTGCTATAAAAACAGTAGATGCAAGCTTTGTTCCAAAAACATAGTGTGCTTAATGAACCGGAAGCTGCAACCATTTTTTTTGTATTGTGATGCAGTTCTTTGAGAAATGGAATATTAAATGACAAAACAGTGGGCATGGCTTGTTTTTTTTCTACTGCGAGCTGAATAGATGTAGTAAAGTGGGCATTTCATTCAGAAAGATTGGGAAAAGGGTTTGGGGGGAGTTATTACAACCTAACAGACTTATCCCCTTCACCATTTCTGTTTGTTGTCTAAACTGACAGTTGGAGGGGCATAGTTAAATATGTTAGCTATGCCTATTTCCTTAGATATATGTAATCTGACAGTTTAAATGAAGAAAGAAAAAAAAAGCAGGAAGCGCATTTTCAGATTTCAGTTAAAGATTTAAAGGGCAAACACATTTTTTTTTTTAATGACATGCACAGATGGATTATTCACCACAAAACTAGCAATGTGAGCTAACAAAATCATATGGTTAGTATTGATTTCTTGAAAACTTTAAGGGAGCATCCTAAAGATACATCAGTTAGGCAATAGGGAAGATAGGGCAACCCCAAAATGTCCTGCTACTAGCTGAGTGAACAATAAATAAATATAAAAGATGCTGCAAGAAGTGGCAAAATATTCAATTCTAAAATGATAAATAATGTTTTATCTTACAGGGACGTTTTATTGATTAACATCAGGAGCATAATTGTTTTGAAATGTAAAAATTATAAACATGTAATTTGAGGAATGCGGTTAGGGGTAGGATGCGCAAACACATACACACACAAATACAGACACAAATAATTATGATTTTATAAAGCATTCCTTAAACCATAGAATGTGTGTAATCTTTCATAGTTTGTCAAACAAACTGTCCTTGAAGGTAACACAATGCTCTTTGGACATGTCCTCAATCTCTAAACTGATTGTTAAGTAAATAAATAATTAAAAGTCCAAATGATAAACAGTTTAGTCTGTTGTAATAATATTTGTCCTTATGCAATAGAAGTCACTGTGATGTCCTGAAGAATATAATGAAACAAAGCCATGTGGATGAGTGTTGGCATGTATGTGTTAGTATGTGACTGGATGTGTTCTCTGTGTGTGTGTGTGTGTGTTTGTGAAAGTGAGTAGGCACATGTGTGTATGGTAGAGGAACAGCTGCCAGGCTTTTACAATAGTTCTGTGGAATATGGCTAATTTGGTATTCATGAGATTGGACCCTGGACTTGAGATGCTGTCCCCCAGGCTGTCATGCCTGTTTCCGTCAGAAAAAAAATATCGCCCTACAGTACACAGTCGAGCTAGTAAGACAGTCTCTCCCTCTCTCACACACATCTTACGCAAACATCTCCTGTATCTCAATTGTTTACAGAGAAAATGATTCACATCATCAAGCACAGAGAGATGCGGAGATGAAGGAGAGCTCAGTGTTTGTTAAAGGCCAAACTGAGAGCTGCTTTTATGCCCAGGGGTGTTTAAATGGCTACTTTAACTCAAAGGTCATTATCTTTGCTCTTTAAGCGTTTGCTGAAGTTTCGTTTAACAAACTTTTATGAGTGAAGTCTAAATCATATGAACTGATTCAATTTATTTTCTGTGAATTGGCTCATTGGTGACTGGATCATTCCGCTTTGGCGGCCCCTGATTAAAAAGGAAATAAGCCAAAGTAAAGTGAGTGAGTGAGTAATTTTCAGTGTAAATCTATGTATGTATGCATGTACTTTACCTATATAACACTTTTTTTTTTACAACAAATCATTGCATAATGTGCAATTTCAGGTTTTTAAAAACATTTAGGCAATAAGGTGCAAGACGTTTTTGGTGCGATTTGTTGCTATTTTCAGACCAGTGCAACCCCAATTTTTCCCTTTATGCGCCTTGTTTAAATAGTAAAACCCATTTGCGCCGCTTTGTGGACTCATGAGTGTTCAGGTCTAGAAAGAAGGTGTGTTAAGGTGCATTGCTGGCATGTTGCTATTTTGAGGAACTGTCTGCGCAATTGACTAGCTGTAAGCAGGTCTAAAGTCCAGCGCAGAGTGCGTTAGTTGTGCGCCTTAAAAGCCTAAACATTTGTATAATGTTATTATTATTAGTAGTATTATTTATTATATGTATATTTCTATTTGTTTTAATAAAAGCAAGTTTAGATTTGTCCACCTGTCAGGTTTTGGAGACATGTGCATCACCATATAGGGCATTAGAACAGGACGTGTGTTTGGATATAACAAAGTTTTTTGACCACACTTTGTTATTATTGTTCATTTATTCATTTGCTGGAAATTAGAACAGAATTTAGAAATAGTTTTGAAGCAAATCTTTGTGCTTAACAAACAAAATTAAACATACAGGCTAATGGGTGTCTTCAGTGGAGTGCGTACAGCACCGTTTCCTTATCAACGAAAGTAAATGTGTAAAGTAAAGAGTAAAAGTAAAGCAGGAGGCTCATTCTTTATCCTCGTGCTGCAGATGGTTTTATTAACTGTTTTCTCGCTAGTGAAGTGTTCAGTTTTTCCACTTACAAATTCCGCCATGTAAATAGCAAATGCACCATGGCGTGACACAACTGACTCTTAAAGGGTATGGGAGATGAGACTCTGATTGGTTTATTGCATGTTATGCTCAAAACACACCAATAACTCATTAAGATAATAAGCACAACCCTGTTAGACCATGCGGCGTAAAGCTGAAGCATGTCTAATGTGAGGTGGAAGCTTATTACAGCACTATGGAGCAATAACAGTGAAAGCCAGATCCCCTTTTCGCTTACATCAGCTCCTTGGTACTGAGAGAAAAGACTGATCTGATGACCTTAATGACCTACCGGGACTGTTCACATGTACTTTAGGAGATCTGCCAGGCTATTTATGGATTTATAAACAAAAACTAATAACCTAAAATCAATCAATTGTGAGAACAGAGGCCACACATAGCTTAGATTAGGGCTGCACAATATATCATTTCAGCACCAATATTGCAATGTGATCATACGCAATAGTTACATGATCGCATGCAACGTTGAGCTTGTATAATAATTTATCATTTGCATGTGTTTTTGAGGCCTTTAACTGTATAATAATTTTAAAAGTATTCAGGAATAAGAAATTGTGCTGTTTGTAACCTTTAATAATGATTTATTTTATTTTTATTATTCAATTACTGTACCTGAATACTGTTAGACTGGGAAAATGTTAAATCCTTGTTTATTTCAAATGAATATTTTTCTTTATTGTATATGTATGTAACGTGTTAAATGTTTAATTGGCTTTTACAAAATACATTGCGGAATAAAAATTACCTTAGGTTGAATCTCAATGGGATCGCACTCATTATCATCATGTCTGTTTTTTTCACAGCAGATGAGTCCGTGTACTGTTCTAGTAACTGAATAACTCATGATATGGGTTTATTTCAAGTCTGAGGGGATATCCGGTATGTTAGTACTTTTCTAGACATGCAAAAAAGATTCTCTTGTTTCAAGAATTAATATGCCAAAATTAGGTGAGTTTTTTTTTTAGCAAGCAAAATAATCTTATGTCAAAAGGGAAAACAAAATTATTTTAATTATAAAAAAATCTAAGCAAGAAAAGCATTTTTTGCAGTAAAGTTACAAGTGTTAATCTGCAGCTAGTCCGGTATGTTAGTACTTTTCTAGACATGCAAAAAAGATTCTCTTGTTTTAAGAAATAATATGCCAAAATTAGGTGAGTTTTTTTTTTAAAACAAGCAAAATAATCTGCCAATGGAGTAAGCAAAAAAATCTTAATCAAAAGGGAAAACAAAATTATTTTAATTATAAAAAATCTAAGCAAGAAAATATTTTTTTTGCAGTAAAGTTACAGGTGTTAATCTGCAGCTAGTGGTAATGTCCTTAATAATCTGGCAAACTCTATTTAACTGGTAGCATAACATTCCAGTTTCACTAAATTTGCAAGATGGTGAGCCTCCTAGAGTGACTGAAACCCTACAACATCAGGTTGATCCAACCCAGGCTCATTCTGATTGCGTCCTTCTGTATACATTTCTGGAGAGAGCAAAATATGTCCCAGGAGCCGATGTGTATGCTTTTTCAGATCTCAAATTTCTCTCGCATGTGTCATTCGCACCTTCTGTTCTCACGTAAATCCACCAGAGGCTGCTGTCGACTGACCAACCAACGGATCGATGGACTGACCAACTGACTGACCCACCGACCAACGGACCGATCCCTCCACCTTCCCCCTTCCCTAAACCCAACCAATAGTGTTTTAAAAACCACCGATTGACTCGCACACCCACTTCCCTAAACCCAACTGCAGTGCAATCCAGAAAAAGAAAGGCAGCCTGATTTTTACCATATTTCAGATTTTACCACATTCTCACCCTGTTATTTACTGTACATGTTTATTTTATTTTTTGGCTTCTGTTTTTGTCTTACATGTTTTCTGGAACCATTCTTCACTGGACTCGAACCGCGTTGTTGCGATTAACTCCGCTCTTTGTCTCAAATCCACTGGCATATGTGTTGAGCTACCGGACAAACTGGTAACATCAAAACAGCTGTTCATTCGGAGGTAAGCAGTCAGCTGGTAAGCTGGAAAAGGAACGGCATCACACTGCCCCATAGTGTTCATTTTAAAGATGAAATGCAACCATATGTAGCTCATAGGGCTACGTTTTCAGAATGAGCCTACGGTATGTTGGGTTGATCAGATGAAGGCAAAATTGATTATCCTTTCAACCAAATTAGTCATTACAAATTTATAATTTCCAAAATATAGCATCTTTACAATATTACTTGAATAACTCATTCACCATTTTTGGCTGAACTATCACTTTAATTGTTAATTAATAGAATTGCATAATGCCTAGCGTCTGTGCTGCATGCACTTTATTAATATGGCAACAACTTCAAAATGCACTAGGGAAATATCAGTCATTTTGTTTGGTAGCAGCCAAATACATTTGGAATGAAATAACTGCATTCACAAACAACAATATAAGCCAACCATATTTAAAAAAAGCAAGATTCCAAACTTTTAGATTTATTCTAACTCCTGAAAGTATCCATGTGCAATTCGGAGGTTGACAGAAACTGTAAGTGAGTGGGACATGTCTGTTTTGCACCATCTATATCAATGCAACCTGCATCGTTGTAGATACGTATACATTTCACTTCTTGGCTGATAAAAAACACTCTTCAGCTGACTGTCAGACTATTGATGATTCTAGGTGTGATATTTACATTTGATAATAACACTTCACAGATTTTTTTCTTAATTATTATATCTTGTTTTCCAAGACAACACAAATGTTTTTTTGGGAAGCAGCAAATACAGAGAATTTTTTTTCTGAGAATATACAGACATATGCAAAAAAGTATTTAGACAATAATTGCACCCTTTTAAAAGTAGCCATCTTTAAATTTTTAGTCTTAAGGGCGTCACACACCGGATGCGCCACTCAGCGCCGCAACACAGCGCGTACATGACAGTTGTAAGTATCGCACACCAAACATGGACAGTCACATGATATTTAAAATGAAACTATTCAAATGGAGCTCTGTGGCATGGCAGAAATATGAACAGTGTCCTGAGTCGTGGCTGGGCGCTGCGGACAGCCGCCGACTTGCGGCGCCGGTGTGTACCCTGATAGAAACCTATGTTTAGAATTCTGAAATGCATGGCGCTGCGTGGCGGTACGCGGCGCGTCGCTGAGTGGTGCTTCTGGTGTGTGACCCCCTTAAGTCATAAGTATGGTAACTTGTGTTGTTAGTGTACAAAAATTGGATTTAGAAAATACATATACAGCCATCATTCCACATGTATAGTCTCTCACCTATGCCAATCAATGATTTTGAAGACATCACCATTCACTGCAGCTTCTTAATGGATCTTCTGCTAATAAATGCTTTCTAGAATATACAGCTTCAGCATTACTGACAATTAGAGCTTTCAGTTGCAACTTTCCATCTTTAATCTAAAGGAGTATTTTCTGATGAAACTCTGACTGTAACAAGCTGTCAAATGCAAATTTGCCAGGCTGTGACATAAACAATACTGTTTATGATTGGCTATATTATTGTGGATCCTAAATCAATGCATTTCAAAACACATCAGTGCGACTTTAATTACTATGTACTTACATTATATACAGTTTATATCTATATTTTTTCCCGAAGTTCTGTTTAATTGAAAGAAGGTTTTTTCAAAACATTTCTAAACATAATAGTTTTAATATCTCATTTCTAATAACTGATTTCTTTCATTTTTGCAATGATAACTAGTTAATATTTTACTGGATATTTTCAAAATAGGCTCATTCTGAAAACGTAGCCCTATATACTGTACGTTTCTGGAGACCGTGAAAACTGTAGCCCGAGCTACGTATGGCTGCATTTCGTCTTTAAAATGAACGCTATAGGGTGGCATGACGCCACCCCGCGCTTACCAGCTGACCGCTTACCTCCATGTTGACGCTTTTCCTCTGTTACCGGTTTGTCCGGTAGCTCGACACGTACGTTTGCGGACTTGAGACGCAAAGGGAAGTTGACCACGAGGCTCGAATCCGGTGAAGAATGTCTCCAGAAAGCAGATAAGCGCGCAGAGCGTGTTGTGTGCCTCGCTTACACATTGCTTAAAACATGACGGGTGTACAGCAATACGCAAATATCTTTACAAATGAAAAATAATTAAATTATTAAAATATTACAAAATTATTATTTTCTACATAAATATAAAAACTACTGCCTCCATGCCTCCATGGGGGAGGGGGGGGGAGTGGTAGTTTATTCATGATAACTTGATTTGTATAATGTTATTATTATTATTAACATTATTTATTATATGCATATTTATATAAACAAGCTTAGATTTGTCCATCTGTCAGGTTTTAGACCATATGGGGCATAGCTTAAATATGTTTACTAAAAACAATGAACTACAGATGAGTTTTGATGATAAGATGACATTAATCAAATCGTGCAAACAGAGCATTTTTCGGGAGAGTGAAAACATCAGAAACTAGGCTACCTTCTTTTCTGTCATTGCAACCCTGCTTTACAAATGGATTGGGAGAAACCAGTGACCCACCACATTCTTACGAACATATTTTATTTATTAAAGTTATTATTTCATTGACTTTAATATAATTAACCATGTATAATTATATTATAATAAAATAATAGTATAATAATTACTAACCCGTCGTCTAATATCTTAAAATAATAAAATAGCCTATTGTTAATTTTGTGGCTAGAGCTTGACTAATTTGATTGACATCCTAGGCAATGACACCTTTACTTCAGCTTAAAGTGCAATTTAAAGGCTTAACTATGTTAATTAGTTTAATTAGGCAAGTCATTGTATAACAGTGGTTTGTTTGTAGAAAATCAAAAAAAAAATGCTTAAGGGGGCTAATAATTTTGACCTTAAAATTTCCTTGCTCAGTTAAACACCATTTGGGATATATTTGAAAAAGAAAAATCACAGGAGGGCTAAAAGTTTTGACTTTAACTGTACCTACAAGACTGACACTAGTTTTTTTGCCATACCTATTATGACTAGATGTTGTTCAGAAAAATTCATACAGTTACTATTTTGATGTAAGTGTAGGGTTAGGGATTATAGGATTTTCAGGTAATGATTTGGGTTACTATTAGGAGTAACTAATAGTAACTACAATTACAAATGCTACCTTATCGCTACCTTAGACATCAATAGATGTGCTTCCTTTACCCTTCAAATTGCACAAATTTAAAATGCAAATTGAAAATATAGAATGTAATATTATGCAAACTTACAAAATGGTGTGCATTGTGTGAATAAACCTAAGGATTTTTTGACAAATTTAGTCACTAAACAATGGTCAATGGTAATAGTGTCATTTTGCAAGGGTTTTTTTATAGACTGCTAAAACAATTGCTAAAGATTTGCAATTTAATTTGTAATAGAAACACACATAGCATTTGTGTATATAAAATATAACTCTTCTGTGATAATCGATATGTTTGAAACACAACAATATGGACACTGTGTATTCGAAACGACAAAAGACTGATGCTGCTTCATAACTATAGGTCAACTATAGATTCTTGGTCACTACGGACCAAAGTTTGAGATAAAAATCATTAATGTTCTACAAAAAGTCACGCATATTCTGAAGTACCAGAAGAAGAGTAAATTAACTAAATATAAAATTTTTAGGTAAACTAAAATCAGGGTAATTTTGCTTGTTTTCAAGAAAATTTGAAAGAAGTTTTTCATACTATAACTTAGCAAAAATAAATAAATAAATAAATAAATAAAATTCTTTGCAAAGCTACACTAGACTGTCTATTTTTCTGAACAAACATATGTAGTCACACAAGCCCTAGTTTGTAAAGCATTTAAATGTACACTCACCCTCTCCTCCTCCTCCCTCAGGTCAGGCATGGTGCTGACACACAGTGTAACCGCAGTAATGGCCACAAACACCACCGACAGGCATGCGAAGATCTTCCCAGGAATACCAGAGTGAGGGTTCTCCACCATGTCTCTAAGGCTGTGCATGCAGCCTGACAAACGACCCTCCTCTGGGCTCCCAACGGCTGGAGCCTCCTCACACGAATGGGGAGAAGTCAGCTCGGCCTCCTCCTCCTCTAGCCGTAGTCTCTCCCGCTGCTCCTCCTGCCGCAGACGGAGCTTTCTCAAACAACACCACTCCAAACTGGCCTCCTCCACACCCCAATACAACAGCTCCTCCTGAAAGGACAGTGCGCACATCTCCCGCAGTAGCCGAAGCTTCCCGGCTGCCAGGAAGGTGACAATGGAGCGGAAGGCGCTGGGGCTTCGGTCGAAGAAGAACTCATTGCAGCGAGCATCATAGTCATCACACAAGTCCAGTATTTCCTCGGGATTGCTACAGTTATGTAATTTCCCCAGACGCGTCAATGGGAACTCCTCAAGAGTGGACCATGGTATGCGATATCGAATGCCACCTACGTTGATGATGGCGGTACGGTCAAATAAAGAACCTTCATCTGCTCCAGCTCCTCGATTTCTGTGAACCTCGTCCTCTTGTGCTGTGGCCTTGCGTTGCACTTGTGCGCGTTTGTAAAACACTCCCTTTTTACTGCTGATTTCATGCTTGTTTTCCAAAGGGTTAAAGTGGAAGGTGGTAAACTGATGATCTGTGCTGCCTGCTAGGAAAGCGACCTCTTGGTACATCTCTGCCACATGGATGTGTGGGCTGTACACTCCACAGAATCGCAGTCTACCGGGTCATGGTGGTCATCATGGCTGAGCTCTGGGAGATAAAACAGGGAGATTTTAATAAAGCGTTATGCTATGGTTCAAGAGAGGCTAAGTTTGGTCCTGGAAAGCCACGGTCCTGTAGAGTACAGGAGTCAAACTCAGTTCCTGGAGGGATGCAGCTCTGCACAGTTTAGTTCCAACCCTGCTTTAACACACTTACCTGAAGGTTTCAAAACAAGCCTGAAGGACTTTAGTTAGATTAGATGTGTTTGATTAGGGTTAAAGCTAAACTGTGCAGATCTGCGGCCCTCCAGAAACTGGATTTGACATCTGTGCTGTAGAGTTTTGGTCTAAACTTTGGATTGGAGTGCAACTCTAGAGGACATTGACTCCCCAAAACTGAATTTGGCACTTCTGCTATTGACCTTATTCTCCAATGCAGAAGTGCGCTCGTTTTTGCGATTGTTTTAGAACTTCTCATTCAATTTCCTATAGGAGAAATGACTAGGAATAATAAACGGCAGAAAATGGTAAAACTACTTACTTTACAAACAAGTGTGTGCATGACTATATATAAAAAGTAGAATAATATAATACGAAAATTCAGTTTGCACATCAAGCAGCAGAACGAGCTGTTTTTAATGTCTAAAAATGAATGGAAGTGAATGAGACCGGAAGTCTCGAGCCAAAAAGATTCAAATGGCTGCGCTCGCTTATATGTTAAGAATATGGTCAATAGTTCCAGCTCCCAATGTGCAATTTCGGCCACGATTTGGTCATCCGAGACAAATTTTGGAAATCCTAAAAGATTCCAATAATGCACACCTAAAATCTGTGGTTATTGATTGTTGATTTGACATGTTCACTGACAGGCTTAATGGCTATTCTGATCAATTTTTTTTTCAAATGAAATTCTGGCAGTGTCGGAAGATTTCAGACACTTTGCTGCAGTGGGACTTCAGATATAATGAGTTAAATCAACAAGAGCACAGAACCTGATGTAGCAATCAGTAAGAAAACTTCAAACCACAGATGGAAAATGTAAAAAAAAAAAAAAACAGAAAAAACAAAGGCGTTTTATGAGTAAAATTAAAGCTACAGATTGTTTATGTTTGCTGCGAGTTATAATTTCAGAATCTGAATTACTGAACATGTCACGGATTGATGATGTGTTGAATGATGATGGCAAACTTCAGATGAGCCTTGCATGTGTTTGGCTGATCTTGATTGTCATTCAGTCTGACATTATCTTAACTGAGATCTTACAGTTCATACAGTCTGACAAGCAATAATTGTAAAGCATACAGTGTGAGTTGCACCTTATTTAGAAAACAGCACAGAAAAAAGAAAAGGAACAACAGATGAATTAGTGAAAATACAACCGTAATACACTGGAAATGCTCTACAACACAAAGTTAATGTTGTTCTGCACACACTTAGGAACTACAGTACCACGAGTGATAGTAATTCACCAATGTTCAATAAGCTCTGAATTATTACAATGACTGCGTTTACATGGACATCAGTAATCAAATTATTTGCTTTATCTCTGGATTTACAAATTACAGTGTTGTGTTTGAGCAAAACATGGCTTTTGTTTTGTTACACAAACTACACAGGGCATTGGTTTTAATAATACAATATAAAAACTGTTACAACAACAACACAACATAAAATAATAACAAATACATTTCAGGTGTTTAAATCCATTTTCAGACACCACATTACAAATGTTTCAGAAATCTATATTTTGTGGAATAACCCTAAAGTACAGTATATTTCTTTTTTGTCTTGTATTGCTGATCTAAATAAAATCACTGGAGTGATAATGCATTTTTGTGGTCCAACCCTTCAGTTGGCATGATCCTGAACTCCTAGACAAACAAAATAAATAAATAAATAATAATAATAATATGCAATTTTTCCATTGACTTTTGGATCAAAACTTAATGTTGCAATTTACACACACTTTTTTCACGGTAATCTTCACAAATTAACACAACTTTTGGGGCTTAAAAACATCAGTTATTAAGTAAAAAGTCAATGAAAGATTATAAACAATAAATTAAATACATCAACTTCATGACTACAGTGTCACAATCAGAAAGCTTCTGACAACTTTTTCAGTCTTTATTTAACCAATATTCAACCAATTCTACCTCTTAGCCCTTCCCCTTACCCCTCGTTTTGCGCGTTCATGTGAAGGGGTAGGGGTGACGCAGTTCTCTTTAGATTGAAGGCGTATGGCTAAGGGGAAGGGCTAGATACCCCTTGAAACTGATTTTTCAGGACCATACTCGAAACCAAGGAGTAAGAAAATTTCCCAGAATACACCATCTACAACAGCAGCATGGCTGCACATGGAAGTAAGGAGATGCACAAATTAGTATTTTCTGTCACTATTTTGAATTTTTACACCAAACAAGCATATGTTTTAATATATTCATAACCGCAATCGTGTTTTACCGTCATGTTTAAAAAAAAACTCTAAAATAAAAACTGCTAAATTTCGCTTTCTATAATTCCTAATAATAACTCCTATGTAGTAGTCCCACAACACATTTTCACATCTGACACTCAATGACAATCGAATCCCATGTCAGAAAAGTCTAGTGGAAATTAGCTTTTTACAGCGTCTGCTATAATGTTAATACTGTTTTCTTGTGTTTACATAGATGAATATGGCCATGGTGTAAATGCACAGTTTATTGCCACATTATATCGTTATGATAACATGGTATCGTTGCCTTCAGTGATTTCCTGAAGATAAATACCATAAAATAACGCAACTAGAATAACTATAGCAGTCACGATCGTCGATCTCATATGAAGCAAGAGATTGCGATGACATGTGATAACATGTGCCGATGTTGAAGTGCTGTCCCGTTTCTTAGGGGTGAAACCATTCCCCTTCACACTCTGTTTCAAAGGCCAAGGGGAAGGGGTAAGGGTACAAAAATAGAATTAGGATTGGGTCTTACTCTGAAAGTTGTGAAAGCATGCAAATATGGAAGTCCTATGGATATTTTAATTGTGCATTTGTCACATTTGTATGTTGATTTTACTTGCATTGAAAAGTGGGCAGCATTTATACCTACATTATAACTAAAATGTAATTGAATTCCACCTCCAGAAAGGAGTATGATTACACAACATTGACATACTAAAATGTTTTTTCTTTGCTTGCAAGTTTTGTGTAGAGATGACAACCCCGTCAAAAGGATCCCAGTTAAAACAGATTTAAAGAACAAAATCTTTGTATGGTGCATTTGACACATTTGTATCAATTGTACGTCGATTTTACTTGCACTAAAAAGTGGGCAGCATTTATACCTACATTATAACTAAAATGTAATTGAATTCCACTTCCAGAAAGGAGCACTATTACACAATAGTGACATACTAAAAGGTTTTTTCTTTGCTTGCAAGTTTTGTGTAGAGATGACAACCCAGTCAAAATGATCCCAGTTAACACAGATTCAAAAAACAAAATCTTTGTATTGTGTATTTGCCACATTTGTATCAATTTTATGTTAACTTACTTGCATTGAAAAGTGGGCAGCATTTATACCTACGTTATAACTAAAATGTAAATGAATTCACCTTCAAAAAGGGGTACGATTACACAACAATGGCATGCTAAAGGGTTTTTTCTTTGCTTGGAAGTCTTTGAGTAGAGATGACAACTAAAATGATCCCAGTTAACACAGATTTAAATAACAATAACATTATATTATGCATGTCAGGCCAGTGGAATATTATGCAATATAATGTTTTTTTGTAGTTTACATAGATATGACAATGGCATTTTTTAAATAAAGATTGCGCTTTTAATCTACAGTAGCTTTCAAAAGTCGACTTTCCTTAAAATATTGAGTGAAAACAAGTAAACTTTTGCATGTGTACAGAATTTAGCAACTTCATCCTTTCCTTTTAAGCCTTACAAAATTAATTATTCCATGAGCTCTGGATTTAAAATGATAAGAAGCTTCATAATGCTAATCACTAAGAGCAATACCTTTTAAACAAAAAAATACCCACACACAAACACATAAAACATCAACAATAATGCTGTAAAATCCCTACTAACTTATAATATTAATACAGGTACATCACATTCTACTGACTCCATATTTATATTTTATCAAACAGGAGTGAAAATAGGTTCTCCCGTGGCTTTGGAAGTCTTAATTGCTCACAAGTCTCAGGATGCAGTAAATTCATGTCACAACACAAGCTGAATCCCAAAGCGGGGGAATTAATTATGATGTATTCTTTTCTATTCATGGCTAAGTTCCTAAATGAGCCATATTCTCCACACAAGGTCCAGTGCTCTCAAATGAACATGAGTATAATTAGTGTGACTGCAATAGGAGATTTATGAAACAGACCTTCTCACGCCAGAGGATTCAGGCTGTAATTCTGAAAATCATCCATCAGTCTTACAAAGGCTATTCAACATTTTGTTAAATTGAAACATAATCTATTCAAAAAGCAGAAAGGAATTTCAGTTTGCTGTCTCCCTCATTATGATATTTATTATTATGTAAGAAATTATGCTTGAATATGACTGAACGTTCATGAGAAAGTTATACATTTTTGGCATTGTGTCCAATGTAGGAGCACCAATCTAAGAATTTTGGTCTGTGCCTGAACTACCCCAACATAACTGACTCTTTTTAACCCTATCAAGAAAAGAAAAGAAAGAAAAGAAAAGTCTTTTGATATTTGCGATTAGAATATTGCTTCTTCACAATCTCAGTCAAACGCAAGAGAGAACAGGATAAAGAGGATAATCATTTCTACACAGCAACTGGAATTGACCATCAGTTCAGCAATGAACAGTGTACAAATCAGTCTCAGTGTAGAGTGTTTTGTCATTTAAAAGAATTTGGACTGAAAGACAAATCTCTTATCAGCGAAATAATCATAAGGCTTTGCTGACATGTGTGGACAGTGAACTGGTCCCAAGTTCACTGTAGTGATAAAAGCAGGTTTCATTTATTGGGTCCAATCGGAAATATTATGTTCATAGTCAAACAGATGTAAGAGGGAACCCAAAGTGTGTAAATAAGCCAGGTAAAGTTTAAGGAGCAAGTGTTTTGGTTTGGTTGTGTTTTCTGCAGCAAAATTTGGGCTATAAAGTAGATGGCAGAGTTAATGTAAATGTTTATCAGAAGCTCTTTTGTCAACATGCGGTTCCCTTCATTTATCACCCAATCATCCAGCTATTTAATGCATGAAAGTAACCCCATTACACAACAAAATGAGTAAAGCATTACCTTGAAACTAAAATGCTTAAAATCAAGATCACGATTCTTTCTCACGATTCTTTAGATGTAAAATAAAGGTTAATATTATTATTGTTAATTCTCAAAAATATCGTCACCTTAGAATTATAAGGTTCTATCTGCATTCTGAATGATTTAGAGATATTGAGCTTCAAAGTTTTTGCAATCCACATAGCAAACAGTACAGTATGTGTGCAACATTTGTTTTAAAAAAAATAAGATGTCAATAACTCAATTTTGATAAAAATGTCAGATAGAACCTTATAATTCTAAAGTGACGATATTGTAAAACAATAATAATAATAATAATAATAATAGGCCTATGTGTAGGTCTATTTTTGCTTAAAATGCTAAATTTTGTACAATCATTATGGTGGACTTGAACAGACTTCCAATATGTCCTGTTTGTTAGTTCACAGTAAAATGATGACATCAGAATACAACTATTCATAATTATAAAATTGAATTATTATGTTGTCATTGACAGCATTATCAGACCATTTGTTTTCACTGGTAAAATCAGACATTTGTCATTATCAGATTTCTTTTTGCATTACATTCAATATTATGACACTGTAAAACATTTATTTTCATGCACAACACTATGTGTTAGCTATGAAAGAAAAAACATATCAAATGCTTGTCGTAATCATAACTGTAAAATGCGATATGATTATTTAAATGATGTGCGGCCAGTTTCATTTTCACTTCCTAGTGCGGCTCATGGCTGCCGTCACTGTGATAAAACGCTCACACATGCAAACCATTCTTTCAGCACGGCTTTCAAATGCTCTCTCTGTGCAACAAACTGAACATTATTTACAACTTCATTATCTGTTATTCACAGCCTATGCAGGTTCTGTTCACTAAAGTAGCTGTCATTGGCGTGCAACGTGCACGTGCGCGCGTTCTCTGTAGCTCGTGGTCAGCTAACATGTGGTTTCGAGGCCGCAAATACATCATTACATGAAGACAGAAATGACATTTTTGTGTGAATTATACCTTATAAATACAGTATGTGACACTTTTAACGCCATTTGAAGGTGTTCATGTTCCTGTGAAGACTTGTGCGACTGCCTTTACGCTTCTCTCCTGACCTTGAAAATATAATTGGCTGAATCGTAGAAAAGTTGAATTAAGATCATGTGTAGGGTCGAATCGAGATTGTGATCTTTTGTCGATTAATCGTGCAGCCCTACTGCACAGAGTCCTGAATTAAACCTGATTGAAAACCTTTAGAATAGACAATTTTATGACTTAGAAACCACAACTATGGAAGAAACTAAAGAAGAGCTCACAGCAGAAAAACTAGTGATATTCTGTGGGAGACGAGTGATGATTTTTTGTTGTTCTCCAACTTTAATGCCTTTTTTTTCTAGTTCGTTTTCAATGATTTTATAATTATTATATTTAGTCACAACTAAAATTACTAAAGATGAAGATTACATTATTTTAAAAAAGACAATTTAAATGTTTAAAATTGTTATAATTTTCATTTTTTCTCCACCACAAACTTTGTTCGATGCAGCTTCTGTCTCATTAGAGCTTTAATTTTATTGCTTAACATGTTGCTGGAGGCCAGAGGGCTCTGAAAATTCAAATGAGTCACTGTCTAACTGAAACAGAAGAAAGATGCCATGTGTTCACACTCAGTCTATGAGTCAATACATGACCTAGCATTTCCTGCATGAAGCTCATGTGAGCTCAAACTGCACATTATGTACCAATTAAAGTAGGTGCCAAGGCATTTAAAAATGTAAATCAGGCAGACTTTTCGTTGTCCAAAGATGACACTATATATTACAGTTTTTCTTCGGTGCAGATCTCACAACACTATTTACATTTGCACAACAGTTAATGCATTTCTCAAAACAATTAGTACAAACAGCAAAACCTAGTTGATAACCTGCAAAAGCGTGTCACTTGCTCAAAATGGATAGCTCATGCCTCAAAAGCAAGTAGCCATGTCAATGAAAGTGTCAGTGTCATCAAGATGAAAAGTCCTGACACCATTGTTTATGAACAAGATAGTCAAATGTCCTGTTTTCATTATGAGAGTTAACTCTGTAAATTTTTTCCAATGCAAAAAAAAGTGACAATTTTGGTGACAAGTCCTGAAAATGCTCAAGACAGCACTATACACTATTTGCACAGCCATTTTTAAAACTACAGTAAGGTTAGACACCCCTGTATTTAGTGAGGTATCTCAGTACAAGACACTGAATATGTGTGTTACACATTTTTACTGCATATGCTCTTTGCAATTCTAATTTATTCACAGCCTTGTACAAAAGAATAAATACACCCTTATTTACAACAAACATAAACTTCCTTTGGGTAGATCCAAGCACAACTGCAAACAACATTGCTGTACATATTGGAACTGAACCTACAACATAAAGTAAATCATTCATGAAATTGTTTAATTTATAAGACATTTTCAGAAAAAAAAAAGATTTACTTTTTTTTTTAAATAAAATTTATAAAATGTCCAGATTTTGACAACTAGTTTAACATTTTTGTAAGTAATGACTCAAGTAATGAAATGAGGACTATTCGTTTTATATGGAATGATTATTCCGCATTAGCAACTTTAGTTAATTTTGACTGACGTGACATAAGCAAATGATAATGTTATAAAACAACAGAGAGTTGTATGAAATCAATTGATGCATGTTCACAAGCATTTGCTATTTGTTGGAGGGAATGAGAAACTGCTACTATGATGTGTACAAATGACTAATTGTTTTGAGACTAATTGTTTTGCATTAACTGTTGTGCAGATGTAAATAGTGTTGTGAGAAATGCACCAAAGCCACTGAGAAGCCACTGTAATGTACTCACTCCTTATTCATAAGTTGGTTCAAACCTGTTTATGTTTCTGTTTTTTGTAAAACACTTTTTTGAGTGAACAATAAGAATGCTGTTATTCAGAGAGTTGTGTGTGTTTAACAGAAGAAAAACACAAAGGATTGAAATATTTTGATGGTGAGTACATTTAGTACAGCGGCTACATTTTCATGTTTGGCCGGGCTGTCCCTTTAACTGTAATAATTCTGGATGGAAGTGCAGAGGAAGCTGCTTTATTAAAGCGATGTGTGTGGATTTGGGGGGTAAGAGAAAGGTCAGAAATAGAGAGAATGTCTAAAAGAGTCTTCGCTTCTTTATGTCAGCGAGCGCTCAAGGGAAGTGCTTGAACTGCAGTGGTTTTTGAGGATCACTCTGTGATTAGACAGTTGTGTCTCAATGCACTTTTGAATTGAATGCCAGTTTCACTGTCCAGACAGGGGGTTGGGATCTGTGCATTTTATGTTGCAGTGCAGCAAGTCAGTGTTTGAATAACTTACATCACACTCAAGACCATTTTAGTTGAGTTCTGTGAAGTGGAAAAGTTAAATATGTTTAATTGAAATGACTCCAGTTCACTCATCATTACTGAAGGTTCACTGAATTTATTAGACTTTAAGTGCACTAAAAAATCTACTAAGATTTGTATGGCAGAGTGGTGAAGAGTGCATACTGTGATTTTATTATGAAGGAACTGCTACAGTACAGTATGTGTTTATAGTCATCATTTATTTGATACACATTTTAACCCCCAAAAAATAAACGTTTGAGTTATTGGAGGACATTTTTTGTGAATTCAATATTTAAAGTTTTGCTTACCTGTGGTTTCTGAGACAAGTCTTTTAAATTACTAAATTATTAGTATGAGCTGTCTTAACTTAAAATAACCTGCAGTGACAAACAAAAAAATATGTCAATGCCTTAGCATAGATTCAAGGCACACCCCAGTAACGTGTTTTAAGCAATTTCATTCAAGCTGCTTAATTACCTAATTTAGTGAAGCCCTAGTCCTAACTTAAGCTAAGCCCTGTTTGACAAATTGGCACTGACTTAGTTTACTTACAGTACTTGTTTTGAGAATTCTTAACCTTAGGTTTTAGTTGTAATAGCTTGAATAGTTATTATTATCATTTTATTTTTAATTAAAGTGTAAGTAATGATGTTGGCTATATTTGGTTTTAATTTGTTTTATTTTAGTTCATTGTTAAAAGTTAATAGTTTAATTAAATATGAATGTAATGTCGGCATGATAGCCCAGTGGTTAGTGGACTTACCCAAGTTATGGGCATCCCAAGTTCGAATGCCGGCTTGTGGACCTTTTGTGATCCTACCCCCGCTCCCCCCCCCCCCCCTCCCTTCCTTTCTCTCCAACTTTACTTCCTGTCAACCTGTCCTGTCTAATAAAGCCTAAAATGGCAAAAATAAATCTTCTAAAAAATTTCATGTAATTATTTTTGCTGTCACCTCACAGTAAGAAGGTCACTGGTACGAGCCTCGGCTGGGTCAGTTGGCGTTTCTGTGTGGAGTTTGCATGTTCTCCCTGCACTTGCAGGGGTTTCCTCCCGGTGCTCCGGTTTCCCACACAGTCCAAAGACATGCGGTACAGGTAGTGTATGTGTGTGAACAAATGTGTGTGGATGTTTCCCAGAGATGGGTTGCAGCTAGAAGGGGATCCGCTGCGTAAAACATATGCTGGATAAGTTGGCGGTTCATTCCGTTGTGGTGACCCCAGATTAATAAAGGGACTAAGCCAAAAAGAAAATGAATGAATGAATGAATTTTTGTGGAAACTTATACTTAGCAAATGGCTTGCCATTTTGGCTCAATCCGTTCACTAGTGCGGGCTTAAAAATCTCCCAGCAGGCACAGGACATACTTTTTTCAAATAGTATGGCTGTTTAAAGGGTAGTTTACCCAAAAATTAAAATAACCTAATTTATTCTCCCTCGTGTGGTTTTGAATATTTATGAATATCTTTTTTTTCCTGTTGAACACAAAAGAAGATATTTTGAAGAATGTCGGTGACTGGCACCCATCAACTTTATTAAAGTAGAAAACTAAATCCATCAACTAAATCTATACTAGGAAAACCCATTCTATAGAAGTCAAAAAGTGCCAGCTACAACATTTTTCAAAATATCTTCTTTTGTGTTCAACTATAGAAATTTTTGTATTCAACTAGAAATTTACTATAGAAAGGTTTTAAACTTTGGGTGAACTGTCCCTTAAACACTGGATAATATTCAAGAGAAAAAAAAAATTAACTGCAACAATATTTCATTACAGTTTCATATATATGAAATCAAATAAATGGAGCTGTTTTGAGCATAACAGTCTAGTTTCAAAAATCTTACCAGCTCTGCACTTTTAAACAGTATAGAATACATTACATAAACTATTTCTATACAGATTTACTGTACAATACAACCATGTACACGTATATATGCATAAAAGAAGTGAAAGCAGTAGATGGATATCCCTACAGGCAAAAAGTGTAAGAGTGATCTTTCTTTCCCGCTATTGTTGAATCTATTAATCAAGCTCAATGAATCCACAGAATCCAGATAATTCCTTGAATCCTGTGTGTCTGAACTGAAGAGCGAGGCTGATCTGTAGATCTATAGAGGCAATGACTAAAGACCCCGGAGGCAGTCATCACTATTAGCAATCAGCACAGATCCATTCCAAGATGCCTGTAACATTGATTTCCTTTTTGTGAACTTCATAACAGCCCACAGGAGGCTGAAGGTCTCCTTATAGACATACTAAAGCAGAGCCACACAACTCTCTGCACAGAAGAAAGATGAAGAACCGCATGTGTGTGTGTGTGTGTGTGCGTGTGTGTGTGTGCGTGTGTGTGCGTGTGTGTGTGTGAGTAATGATAAGCATTGCGTCTCCAGCCGAACATCAAATTCAGTAGTGCTGATGGGCGATTTCTGCTATGCCACTTTGAGTTAGAGACTTATAAAGGCACTCATGAATCAATATGAGGTATTTGTGGTTGTTCTTAATAGATGGTGATATTATTTACATCACTGCACTGTAAAACCAATGGAAAGACAATGAGCGTGCGGTTTTTCTGTCACTCAGTTTTTTGCTTTATGTCTGCAGTGGTGAGTTACAGTATGCTGCTAGGCAACCCTCGGCGTTTATGATAAAACTGCCTCTTGATTATTTGGATATGGTAAAACTTAACATTATTCAAAATTACACTGTCAGCAAAAATAAAAATAGTGCTCAGCATATATAAGTACACTCCTCACATATCCATGGTGCCTATCTAAAAAAATTACTTACGATAACGGTCCAAGAACTAGTACACCCAAATTTATTTGTTCTAGAAAAATATTAAATACAAATTTACAAAAGAGGAAAAATCAACAGAAGCAATTTTTTTTTTACAAATTTAGTTGAAATTTTGTAGATTGTAATTTTTGTTGCAATATTTTGCTTGAATTTAATTGTATTATCTTTCAATTTCAATTTCTAGTTTGATGACTAAAATATTATTTCAATAAATATATCTGTTTAATAAATCTGTTTTGTTTAAATGCACCAAAATATGTTGCCTATATTCATTGATAAATGGAGAAAAATATATATTTTCAAAATGGGGTGTACTCAATTATGCTGAGCACTGCATATATATATATATATATATATATATATATATATATATATATATATATATATATATATATATATATATATATATATTAATAATATTTTTGTGTATTGTAGAGTAAAATTATAATACAACACAGATATTTTAATGTATAATAAATACATTTATATAGCTTTGTTTTATTAAAATAAGATTTTTTAAATAATATCACAATGTTTAAAATATGTTTAAAAAATTGAAGTGCTGTGTTTTCATTTGACTACATTTTAAAAAGACTGACTAAACTGTTAAAGTCAAAGAAACTCAAAACTGTGTCAATGAATAAGTCAGTGCCATCAGAATGACAAGTTCTTGTGTCATTGTGTATGGATAAGAGAGTAAAATGACTTAGTCATGTTTTCAATACAACTCTGCAAGGGGTGTTCTGATGTAAACTATGGCAAAGAAAATTTCATTTTTGCTGTTTGTACTGATCATGTCATTGTGACGCATAAAGGAAAATACAGCACTACATAGCACAAAGAAAAAATAAAAGTAGAAATATGAGAATAGGACAATGTTCTTTGAGACCTTCATTATAAAAAGTCACCTGGGAGAAATTTATCAATTGTAGACAGATTTAGAAAAGAGTATTACGGAATTGTATACAAAAATACATTATGACAACTTGTTCAGCCATTTTGCATGTAAAGACTTAATCCTTAAACACTTAAGGACCAAATGTAGTGGGGGGTGAGACTATTCAACAGAGACCAAAATATAAAGTTTTGATCAACATGACATAAGCAACCGATGATGTAGGAAACATCCGAGAATTGTTCATAATCATTTACAGGGATGTTCAAAAGCATTTGCAACTTGTTCAAAGGAATGAGAACTACTTTTCTGATGTGCACAAGTGACACAATGATCTGAAGACTGAACAAGTAGTTTTGAAAATTTCAATTCTTATCTGAGAAATGGACCAAAGTGACTGAAAAAAGATTTTTTAATAATATTTTTTGACATATTTTCCTAAATGGCAATGCCAGTATTTTAGCATTGTTTATTTTTCTGAGATACTACTGTTTTATAGTTTCTATTAATAGTTTGAATGAGGGTGGTTCCTTCTTATGTGGCAACCCCTGACATAGCAAAGACTAATTCAAGGGAAAGTGAGTAAGTTTGAATGAATGTTTGTTTTAATATTTTTGTTAACTTTTGTTTTATTTCAGACTAATTTTAAAACTTTTGTTAATTTTCAGTGTTCTGTCAGTTTATTACTATTTTAATTAATTTTAAGTTTACATATGTTAGCCAAACAAAATGTCAAACTAAATTAAAATTATTTCCTTAAAGCTAAAATCTATATTTTTAAAATTTTTTAATAAATTATTTTACAACTTTAGTTAACTATAAAAACTCTGCTACCTCTATATTTCAGAAGAGAAATTAAGAAAGAAAACATGTGCACATCACACTAAGATTAATATATGAACTCAGACAGTACAAATTCATTTAGTAACTCTCTTTCATTTCTGATTAAAGGGTCATTTCTCTCTGTAGCAGAAATGCAGACAAAACTGCCAATTCCTCAGGATTAAAAACATTCATGAGTCAATGAAATAAATGAAGTTGGACAGAAAAAACAAGTGTCAAGAAGAGTTGCTTTCCTATTCATTTTCAACATTTTAATTCACAGCTAATGTGATTCATGTGGTATACAGAAAAGTTATATCCATTCCAGCACCATTCAGTAGATCCTAAAAGATTTTAAAGACTATGTTTAAAAATAATTTTCAGACATATTTCAAACAGTGCATTACTTATGAAGTTGTTTATGCTGTTTGTTAACAGCCAGTGTACCAAATGTTAAAGTCATAAGTCAGACTAAGTTGTCACAAAGCCATCTAACTGATTGACCTAGTTGTCGTTCATCCATCCAAACCACCAAAATAAGCATGTTATTAGCTATTATGTCAGGTGAATTGGATGCTATAGGAGGTTAGTGATCTTTCCGCATGTACAGTACTTTATCAACAGACATACAGACCAATGTATTAAAGTTACTTTACAGACATGTTGCTATTTGTTCACTTTTAACAAACTTTAAATCCAACATTTACTTTATATTACACTTTTATTATTATAATACACATATTTTTACATCATAATAGGCAATCATTTATAAAGATTTTTCTGAAAATGTGATATTAAAGCATCTTAAACAACTGAACAAACATTAGGCATTAAGCATTAGGGGGAACGGGGGGGCAATTGTTACATTTTCTTTACATTTCCTTCATAGCTCACAGATTACTTGAAATACACTTGTCAATTTTTTATATACAATATAGGTGCGCAAATTATTAATACAGTTAAAATATTTTCACAAGGAAAAAATTATTATAATAAATTAAAATCAAGAAGTCAGAGAGTTACAATTGTTACAAGTGTGGGTGATTGTAACAGAGTTTGAGCAACTACTGTATAAAATGCACTTATTAGCCAATTGTATCTCCAATAAATGCAATCACAGTACTGATGCAGTGTCTAAAATCTATATGTATGTTTATCAGGCAAACATTTGACTGGTAACTAGACTTAAAGTTAGAGTTATTAAACTATATTTTATACATTAATTAGCTCATGTGTCAGGAGCTGATTTTAAGCAAACTCTAATGAAATGGCACAAAACATATTAACAGATTAACCCAGTGAGATGCTGTCTACCAAGATATTAATTTTATTTTTAAAAAGATTACAATTTCTGAGTGGATGGTTTGGATCACATACAATCACATTAAGATATAAAATATTCATATAGCTCACACTAAATGAATACATTTGAGTGAAATTAATTCATAATATTGTTTTGCCATAACAGATATGTTCGTAAATGTTTTGGTAAAATAGAGCATGTTTTTTTTTATTATTATAAAAAAACATAACTCTATTTTAACAAATGTATTCAGTTTATGGATGTATCCTCAATAAGCCTATATGTAACTTTATAGTTTGCCACATTAACTCATTGTCATCATCATTTTATCTCCAAACAGAATAATGTAATAGCAATGAAACGCAGTGGATAGGAAAGAAAACCAAGCGTTTTGCGAATATATAAGAACCTCAGAACTGCAGCTTCACAGCCTGACGCAATTGGATACTAGAGTAATAATAAAACACACATAAACAAGCTGCATATTTAAACAGACTCATAACAAACAAATTCAAACTCCCTAAATAATAACAAACAGTCGACTCACCCGTTTAAAGCCCACTGAATTTGCGCTGTTCATTCTCAGCTCTGTGCGCGTAAATTGTGCTTCACTGCATTTGCAGTTACTTTACTTCCTTTCTCCGCATGGCTTTACGGTTTTCCTCCAGCCTCAGACTGACTCGAGCTCTCGCAGCTCCTCCACAACTGCTAAAGTTGCTCAGTCTTCATCGTGTCAGATCCGGATGTGTTGATGGGTGTTTCTGCCGTTTCTCTCTCTCCGGCGCGCGCGCACGCACCCGTTTGAGTCCCCGTCTCACCCCGAGCCGGGCTGCTTACTAATAACACAGCATTATTACCGTGCAGAAATACGTTCATACACTGCACTCTCCGATTTCAAGAGTTTAGGCTACTAAGTAAATTATGTCCATTACGTGTAACCCATACCGCAGAACAGTCCAGTTGAGAATGGATGTATATTGAGAGGATGTGAGTTTCAAAACATCAGATCAGTTGTTATTGCTCGTCATGCATCACACACATCATGTCTCATTATATTAGTCATATAAATTAGTTGGATGAGAAATTCATCACTAAAACAGTGAATTGCTAATATATTAATTATTTTACATGTGATTAAATTTATTTTAAATGTCGCCTAACACTAAAACAATTTCATATTGATAGCTATATAATAGATATATTATTTTAGATATATTATGTTTTCTCAAATAGTGAAAGCAAAAACGATATAATGAGGTGCCCAAGTGGATATGTAAATGTTTTAAAAGAGAAAGGTACATTAAATTAACTATATTGCATTAAAAAATATATATCTGAATAATTTCATCACTGAAACCTAGCCTATAATTTTTTTCCCCCTCAGATCTCAGCTCTTGTGAAGTGGACACGGTCTGGCCACTGAGGGGAGACAGAGAAGTCTGTTCAATCACACTTATTGTCAATGCCTTGTAATGTCCTCTTGTCCCCTCATGTTCACATCCTTCTTTTTGTGATCATTGCCATCGTGCTGGGTATGCTATGCACAATTTTAGTGTGTTCCTGATAACAAATGACATGATGAAAATGATTATCGGTGTCAATTTAATCTATAAGTTACTCATTTTAATTGACTTCATTTTGATTAGCCTACTTCTAGGTTGCTTTTAACATTACATTTTCAGAGAAAACAGAAGCAATAAATAAATAAATAAATAAATAAATAAATAAATAAATAAATAAATAAATAAATAAATAAATAAGGGGCAGCAAAGAAGGTTGCTGTTTCAAGCCTCGGCTGGGCCAGTTGGCATTTCTGTGTGGAGTTTTCATGTTCTCCCTGTGTTCATGTGGGTTTCCTCAGGGTGCTCCGGTTTCCCCCACAGTCCAAAGACATGCGTTATAGGGGAATTTGGTAAGCTAAATTGTCTGTAATGTATGTGAATGATATTGTGTGAGATAGTGTTTCCCAATGATGGGTTGCTGCTGGAAGGGCATCTGCTGCGTAAAACATATGCTGGATAAGTTGGCGGTTCATTCTGCTGTGGCGACCCCTGATAAATAAAGGGACTAAGCAGAAAAGAAAATGAATGAATGAATGAGTAAATCAATCAATCAATAAATAACATATATGTTACTTTGTTATCAACATCAAGAGACTAATTTGGGTAATATGTTAAGGAGCAGAGATTCAGTTACGAAGCTGCTCATTAACATGCATGTATCCTACAGTATACTAGTCCATTGGCTGAAATGCCTTTAACTGTATGACTGGCATTCTGTATTGTTACTAGTCATAGCAAAATTGGGCGAACGTTGGCAAAAGTTGAGCTGGTGAAACAGTAAAAAAAATTTCTAGACAGAAAAGCATAAAAGAAAAAAAAGACAATTTAACAAATGTAATGGAATGAACTAATAAAATGTAATATAACCCAATTAATATGATATCCGAAAAGCTCAGCTCTGGCTATTCTGATTGTATATATATATGAGGACAGCTCTTTGGATCTCATATTGAGAGTTGACAGTAACAGATTCCAAATGCAAATAGCACACTTGAAATGAACTCTGGAGCTTTTATCTGCTCATTGTAATTGGGATAATGAGGGTATAACACACACTTGGCCATGAAACAGTTTAGAAGCCAATTGTCCAATTACTTTTGGACCCTTAACAATTGGGAGGCACATATGCAAACACATATTACACATATGTAATTCCTACAGCTTTCACCTGATTTGGATGCAAATACCCTCAAATTAAACCTGACAGTCTGCAGTTAAAGCGCATCTTGTTTGTTTAATTTCAAATCCACTGTGTTATATAGAGCCAAAAATGTTAGAATTGTGTCGATGTCCCAATATATACTGTATATATATATATATATATATATATATATATATATATATATATATATATATATATATATATATATATATAGGAACATTGACACAATTCTAACATTTTTATGTTTCATTTTTTTATATATAACATTTTCTATATATATATAGAAAGCGGCGCAATGGCAGTGTGTAGCACTGTCACCTCACAGCAAGAAAGTTGCTATTACTGTGTGGAGTTTGCATGTTTTATACATATATATACAGTTGAAGTCATAATTATTAGCCCCTCTTTGTTTTTTTTCTTTTCTTTTTAAATATTTCCCAAATTATGTTTAACAGAGCAAGGACATTTTCACAGTATGTCTGATAATATTTTTTCTTCTGGAGAAAGTCTTATTTATTTCGGCTAGAATAAAAGCAGTTTTTAATTTTTTATTAACCATTTTAAAGTCAAAATTATTAGACCCTTTAAGCAAATTTTTTTTTGATAGTCTACAGAACAAACCATCATTATTCAATAACTTGCCTAATTACCCTAACCTGCCTAGTTAAACTAATTAACCTAGTTAAGCCTTTAAATGTCACTTTAAGCTGGATAGAAGTGTCTTGAAAAATATCTAGTCAAATATTATTTACTGTCATCATGGCAAAGATAAAATAAATAAGTTATTAGAAATGAGTTATTAAAACAATTATGATTAGAAATGTGTTGAAAAAAATCTTCTCATTAAACAGAAATTTGGGGAAAAAATAAACAGGGGGGCTAATAATTCTGACTTCAACTGTATATATCATTGTGATTAGCAAAAGAAAGTCAAAAAGATTTGGAGCAGAATTCATTCATTCTTTTCGGCTTAGTCCCTTTAATAATCTGGGGTTGCCACAGCGGAATGAACCGCCAACTTATCCAGCATATGCTTTACGCAGTGGATGCCCTTTCAGCTGCAACCCATCACTGGAAAACATCCATACACACTCATACACTACCGACAATTTAGCTTACCCAATTCACCTATAGCACATGTCTTTGGACTTGTGGGGGTAAGCAGAGCACCCGGAGGAAACCCACACGAACACTGGGAGAACATGCAAACTCCAAACAGAAATACCAACTGACCCAGCTGAGGCTTGAACCATCAACCTTATTGCTGTGAGGCGATCGTGCTACCCACTACAGCACTGTGAGGCCCAGAATTCATTCATTCATTAATTTTATTTGGTTTTGTCCAATATATAAGGGGTCGCCACAGCGGAATGAACCACCAACTATTTCGGCAAATGTTTTACACAGCAGATTTTGCAGCCCTTTCAGCCACAACCCAGAACTGGGAAAAACCCACACATTCACACACACACACACACACACACACACGCACGCACACACGCACGCACACACGCACGCACGCGCGCACGCGCGCACGCGCGCACACACACACACACACACACACACACACATACTACGGCCAATTAAATTTATTCAATTCACTTATAGCACAACGCGAACACGGGGAGAACATGCAAACTCCAAACAGAAATGCCAACTGGCCCAGCCAGGACTTGAACCAGCAACAGTGCTGACCACCAAAACACAGCAGAATTGTCTTCAAATAATTTTAGTTGAATAAGAATTTAAAAACTATCCCTATAAAAAATTGCAATGTCATTTTAATTATGTTTGGACTTTTGCTCATTACCCAAGGATCATCTGAGACCATCAGGTCAGGTAATAATATGAACATGTTAAGTATGGTTTTAGCAGCTAATTGCAAATAGAGCCAGACGCAAAGGCACAGTTAATAAGCATTTTGTCAGTGCAATACATTCAAAGACTGAAATAATGATTCCCATGACCAGCTCAGAATGGACTGTGTATTTCTTGTTCACAATCATGTTGCTTTGCTCGGAGAGAAATCACAATTAACTACACATTGAGAGAGCTTTGTAATTAAAGACTGAAAGCTGAAATGTGGAAAGACTTTTCCTTGTCAGATGCTCAGCTTGTTTACTCCATAGCAAACAAACAGGCAACATTATGCAGATCATCTGAGTTTAATGAGAGCCAACTGGTTGTGTATTTCTGTTGCAACGTTGAATGTCTGTTTTCTTTTGTATCTGCAAAGTTGACGTTATGTGACTATACAAATTTTTGATGAGATCTAGATGGCCTATAAATCTTTCATTGCTTCTTTATGCAAGTTGAAAGTCTTCAAAGTGACTCAGCAGTTTTTTATTTTTATGTTTTATCAGTATTGCACTGACAAATTACACTGGCTTTCAAAAATATGGAATAACAAGGATTTTTAATGGTTTTGAATTTTGAAAGCTGAATTTATTTGATAAAACTACAATTAAAAAAATGCCAATGCAAATAAAAACATATCCAGCATATGTTTTACACAGCAAATGCCCTTCCAGCTGCAACCCAGTACTGGGAAACACCCATAAAAACTCATTCACACACATACACTTCAGTAATTTTAGTTTATTTAATTCACCTACAGCGCATGTCTTTGGACTGTGGGAGAAACCTGAGCACCCGGAGGAAACCCACGCCAACACGGGAAGAACAGGCAAACTCCACATAGAAATGCCAACTGACCCAGCTGAGACTTGAACCAGCGACCTTATTGTGAGGCGACAGTGCTAACCATTGAGCCAGCGTGTCGCATACGTCTTTAAATATTACTATAAATCTAATAGCCATTTTCTATTTAAATTTATTTCACAATGTGACAACAAGCACCCATTTGAGATTGCTTCAGCATAAATGACTTAGACAGCGTAAGTTACATCACTTTAAACTGAATGTCTCTTTACATGTAAACAAGGGAACTTCACTTCATTGTTTATGGGAGTGCACTAAAGTATGTTTTTGAGTTAAAGTACTGAATAGTGTATGTCAAATCATTGGTAAAGTAAGTCCCCTTGAGCCCCGTTTGTGCACATTACATATTTGTCCTCTGAACTTCAAAGAGACCTAGCATGAAAAATTGTTGTTAATTCCATGTTTGCTTGAAGCTAAGCATGTAATTGCATGTTCTTGGAAAAAAAGTGTATTTCAGTAGATAAAGGGGATGACATCTCAAAATTATATTTTGGTCCATATGGAAAGTATTTCATGACTTTTTAGAGCGTCTAGAAAAGAGGCGACTTTTTTGTTGAATTGATGGACATTGAAAATACATGCATATGTATGTTATTGCTGTAATGTTATGTTTTATTACTCGTTGTTGTTTCATTAATTCGTTTCACTTCGGCTTAGTCCCTTTGTTCATCAGGGGTTGCCACAGCGGAATGAACCGCCAACTTATCCAGCATATGTTTTACACAGTGGTTGCCCTTCCAGCTGCAACCCAGTACTGAGAAACACCCATACACTCTCATATGCACAACCTCTTACATTACAGCCAATTTAGTTTATTCAGTTCACCTATAGAGCATGTATTTTGACTGTGGGGGAAACCAGAGCACCTGGAGGAAACACACGCCTGGAGCACCTGGAGGAAACCCATAAATAAACACAGGTGTGTTTATTTATTTATATTTATATATTTATATATATAGTTAAGGTTGTCCTTTTTTTTCCTATCGTGACCTACAGTACATCACATAGAAAAAGTCCTGAAATGTAGGACAGTTCATGATTTTGTCTTTTGCGAACTCATTGGATTGTTGGAAATTGTGCGTTGCTAACAAAATGGAGGAAGATTGACAAATGGATGAAGACAGAGGAGAAACGAGACATGGATGGATAGCTCCACCCTAAATGCATTCCATGTGACCAGAAGTGAAGACAAGTTGTTAAGGGGTGTGAAGTTTATGGTATTTGATTATGAGGGCAAATTATTTTTTACAAAAACAAGCATAACCTATACAACAATTTTTAAAATAAAATATGGTTGTTAAAAAAATATATTTTGGGATGTAATTTAATTATGCAAAGATGAATTTTCGGTATCTACTAACTCCAGCCTTTGTTATCACATTTTTTTTTTAGATTATTTGTGATTCATGACGAAGATACTGATTGTTTATGCTCAGTTTTTAATAATGGCTCTGTTTATTTTTATTGCTAAAAAGATACATATACACTGTAATAACTTATCGCTAATTAACAGTTTCTGTATTTAGTGATTCACCGGTGTTTACTGTACTGTTTACTATTTGTTCCAATATGGGACCTTGATCTATGCTCTGTCAAATTCATTCATTCAATCCTTTTCCTTTGGCTTAGTCCCTTTATTCATTAGGGGTCACCACAGCGGATTGAACCACCAACTTATCCAGCATACTGTATGTTTTACACAGCGGCCAATTTAGCTTTTTTAATTCGCCTATACCGCAAGTGTTTGGACTGTGGGGGAACACAGAAATGTGACAGTGCTAACCACTGAGTCACCATGCCACTCTCTGTCGTTTAACAGAGTGACTTTTTTGACATTTTAGTAGTTTGAAATAATAAATTGAATAAGAAATTATAAGTAGAATTAAGTCTGTAAAATAACTGGCAGCTTAATACCAAGTTTTTGTACCGTAATTTAGAGTATTTTACCAATCCAGAAAATATTTCACTTCAATATAAAATCTCAATAAAAGTCACTTTGTCAAACTTTTCAACATCAAAAGTTGTTAGAGGAAAGATTAAGGTCCCATAATGCAATTCAAAAACATAAAATAATAACAAAATATGCAAAACTGTTATATACAGATATTTTTTACAGTGTATTTTTTTCCAGGATTCTTTGACAAATAGAAAATTCGGAAGAATAGCATTTTGTTTTTGAAAGATCTTAAAATCACTTTATATTTTAAAATATATTAAAACAGAAAATAGTCATTTAAAGTTGTAATAAATTGTACTCTTATTAGGGACGATGCGGTGGCTCAGTGGTTTGCATTGTCACCTCACAACAAGAAGGTCGCTGGGTTGAGTCCCGACTGGATCAGTTGGCATTTCTGTGTGGAGAGATGCGGATTGAACAAACTAAACTGGCCGTAGCATATGTGTGTGAAGGAGAGTGTATGGACCCAGCAGGCACAGGATGTCAACATGACGTCAGACTGACGTTGTATCCCAATGTCATGGGATGTTGCATTTTGTTTGGAAATGAAAATCTGGTTGACGTCAGAACCCAACGTCAGGCTGACGCCAATGTCCAACATCGAACAGATGTCGAATTTTGATTACTTTCCAAAGCAACCTAAAAACAACAAAATATTATCGTCTGATGATGTTACAGCTTGATTTTGTGTGGACATTACCAATATGACGTCTTTCAGACATTGGATTTTGGTTGCTATACTTGATGAATAAATGTCAGAATTTGACATCAATATGATGTTGATTTAAGATGTTGGCTTGACGTTGAATTTTGGTCACTTTCCAACACAACCTAAAATCAACAAAATATCAACATCATTATTGGACGTCAAAATAGCATTGTCCTGGTGACGCTGGTGACCTAAATCTAACCTAATATTATTGTCTTATGACATTGTGTCGGCTGGGAAGGTTTCCCAGTACTGGGTTGCAGCTGGGAGGCCATCCACTGTGTGAAACATTTGCTGGATAATTTGGCAGTTGATTCCGCTGTGGCGACCCCTGATGAACATAGGGACTGAATAATGAATGAATAAACTCTTATTACTGTATTTCGATTTAAATTAATTTTTTTTCTTTCTTTTTCAATTGATCAATCAATCAATCAGTCAATTTATTAATATTATTCTTAATTTCTGACCACCTACATAATAATGCGCAATGCCAGTAGTATTTCAATGTCCTCTGCAATAAAAAGCGTATGAAGCAGAATCTGCCTCGTAGGCTTTTCAGTAACACATGTACAGCTACAGGCCATGTGAAGCTTTGTCTGAAAGCTGCACTGTACTTGCCCACACAACCAAAAGTGACGCAAATGCAGAATCTTCTCCCGAGTGTTGCTCCTGAAGTCCTGACAGCGATGTTTCCCGCTGACGGTGTCATAATGAGGAGTGGTGCTGTGGGTAGGAGGGCTTCACTCATGTCATAAACACAAGCTAATGACACATAGAGAGAAAGCAAGTGTTACGGCCAAAAACAAACATTCAATCATGAGAGTCCGGTGGCGTATCTGTCGTGGTATCGATAATGGTGTATGTTGATGTACCAAGGCCACATGTGATGTTTAGACAGCCGTAAAACGTGATTACATACGATTACACGCGCTGGCGCTTCTGCAGGGGAAGCGTTTTGATCTCCATCTTCACCTCGAGCTGCTGGATGGTGTTCACGTCATGTCTCCTCAGTGTCTGCGCTATACCTGCATGTTTGAGGTCTTCAAAATCTTCTGCAGCTCAACAAAAACGCTTTAAAGCCCCGAAGCAGAACTTATTTCTCATTCCTGAGCTCTTGCTGAATGGTTTCTGAGTTTCCGAGCTGAAGCGTTTCATTCCTGTAGGCGATCTCAGATTGGGGTTATTGGTATTACAGGGAGAGTCAAGGATTAGAATTGTAGTAAATTAGCTCAAAGGGGATATATGAATAATTAATTATAACTAGTTATAATTAATCATGCATATTTAGATCAGTTTTACGTAACAACTTGATGTAGCAGAATAAAGATTACAATTAAAAAGTAGGCTTAGTTCATCCAGCGAACATTTAGTGTTGATTATTTCTAATGTTGTTTTTAGTGGCCTCATAAAAATAAGCTGTGAATGTAGCCAAAAAAGGAAGGTTTTCACAGTGATACTGTACATCAAGAACCTTTTATGGTTCCCCCAAAGACTCTTTTAGCGAAAACTTCATTAAAGAACCATTTTTTATGTTGAGATAAACATTTTCATAATATAAATCACTGTGAATAAACCTTGTGTATTGAAAATGAATCATCTATCTTCACGTCGCTAAAGAACTTTGATTTTTAAGACTACTATTCTTTGCTTGGCTTAATGCTAGATCCGAGTTAAGGAACTTTGTTACCAGCAGTCAGAGTTAATAACAGATTACAAAACTAAAAAACTTACTCAAAAATTTAAATATACTTGTAATTTGATTATATTGCATTTTAAATGCAGTTACTTTTTATTGATTAAATGATTACTACTAATCAGACACTGTGAAATACTATCATCATATGCAATGGCACTCAATTCAACTCATGTATATACAGTAGTGCTTTTACAATGAAGATTGTGTCAAAGCAGCTTAACACAGAAGTTCTAGTAAATTGAAACTGTGTCAGTCCAGTTTTCAAAGTTCAGTTTAGTTTAGTTCAGTGTGGTTTAAATTTCACTGCTGATTATCCATGAGCAGCTCTACAAGTCCCAAACCAACCAACCTAGTGGCAACAGTGTAGAGGAACAAACTTCACCAACTGACGAATGTGAAGGGGAAAAAAAATGTTCACTGCTATGCAGATGATTCTCAATTATAAATTTCAACAAAACCTGATGAGACCTCTGAACTGTCTAAACTAAGTGTATTAAAGATGATAAAGACTGGATGACTAACAATTTTCTTTTCTTAAATTACTTATTGGGCCTAAATCCTGTACACAGCAGATCTCACAACTCGACCTGCAATTAGATGGATACAAAGTTATTAGATCTACTGTAAAAAATCTGGGTCACATCATATATCTCATATCACAAAAATCGCCTTCTTTCATCTGAGAAATATCTTTAAGTTAGAAAGTTAGATGCTATCCATCTCAGATGGAGAAAAGCTAGTTCATGCTTTTATGACTACTAGGCTGGATTACTGTAACTGTGCATTCACACCAAGAGCGTCAAAATAGCTGGAAATCATTCGTTTTCAATGGGAGCCAGCGATAAGCGGCAAGGAGAAGTGGTGTGGGCGTCGAGGATAGTTGAAATCAGGTCAATTTTAAGGCAATAAGCTTTGACGCGGTTCGGCAGTGAGCAATCGGAATGTAGAAGTCCACCGCTTGAGAGGAGTCCAGAAAACACAGTCACTGTGAACTTTGGTTCCAACCACAGTTGTTCCCAAGGGTTTGATTATTGCAGTGGCCAGATTTCCAATTATTTACAATGTTTTCTTAACAGGAACGTACATTTAAAAAGTTACTGGCGAATTACTGATGTCCATTAATGTTATATATATGTTTTATCTTTAGAAAAGTGGGAATCTCATGCGACAATACAAAACAGTATTGCTGCTCAGAATATTTCAGACATATGGACACACTGGATGTGACATATGGACCACATGCAACTCGATCTTCCATTGTTAAATGAATTTGACAAAAAAATGTGCAACATTTTCATGCTAGAAAGCATGTTTTATGCGGGAATGTAACTTATTTGATATGCTACAACACCCCCTTTAAATGCGAGATCAATGTAGCGAATTTTGACGCTCTCGCCAAAGGAGTTGAAGGCAGACATCATTGTCGCCAGGGCAGCCAGAGTGACCTTTGACGCTCTCACCGCCTTCGGTGTGAACGCACAATGATGCTCTGTTTGCTGGTTGCAAGGGATTGAATAAATATGGATTCTAAAATTCTTGCATGCACTGTCATTCTGATGTTAATTACAGGAAACCTTTTATGCCTCTTTTTAGAGTGGGGTTTCACAGTGGCGCAGTGGGTAGCATGATCGCCTCACATCAAGAAGATTGCTGGTTCGAGTCTCGGCTGGGTAAGTTGGCATTACTGTGTGGAGTTTGTATGTTCTTCCCGTGTTTGCGTGGGTTTTCTCCGGGTGCTCCGGTTTCCCCCACAAGTCCAAAGACATGCACTATAAGTGAATTGGGTATGCTAAAATGGCCGTAGTGTACTGTATGTGTGTAAATGAGAGTGTATGGATGTTTCCCAGTGATGGGTTGCAGCTGGAAGGGCATCCACTGCGTAAAACATATGCTGGATAAGCTGGCAGTTCATTCCGCTGTGGCAAACCCAGATTAATAAAGGGACTAAGCTGAAAAGAAAATGAATGAATGAATGAGTGTGTATGTGAAGTTTCAGCTCAAAATACCCTACAAAAATCATGTTTTTCTCTTTTTTGAAACTGTTCCCTTTAGTCTTTGATCCCAATTGTGCCATTTTTGGTGACTTTCCCTTTTAATTCAATAATAAGATTGTGCTCCCAGTTCTCTTTTCAAAAGAGGGCGGAGCTATAAATGCCTATGTGTCAGAATAGTGTCAGATTCAAAAATAAGACTAACACCCGATGCTAACGAGGGAGAGATCATAACTAATGAAAGGGACTTCCCCTCTGATGACGTACAATGGGAGAATGTCAATCAAAGTGTTTCTTTTTTCAAGTGTGATAGTAAAAAATAAAATTAATTAATGTATAAATTTAAAAAAGAATTTGACCATCAGAAGCAGGTTATATTCACACACTGTTGCCACACAACTGTGTTAAAACCACTTATGAAGTGATTTTTGCATAATAGGTCCCCTTTAATGTTTGTTTGTTCATGCAATAAAGGAATTACTGAACCCTACTGTAAGAAGGGTTGATAAAATACACTTCATCTATTACAATTTGAAGTGAATGTCAGTAATTTAACAAAACACTAACAATTTATGTTCACAGTTAAATAAATAATATATAAAATTTCAGCTTTCATGTGTTCTGTGCTATTATTGATTTTGTATTTATTTGTTCATTCTATCAATTAAAAAGTTATCTATCTATCTATCTATCTATCTATCTATCTATCTATCTATCTATCTATCTATCTATCTATCTATCTATCTATCTATCTATCTATCTATCTATCTATCTATCTATCTATCTATCTTTTTTTGTAAGAAACTGTGTAAGTATTGTTTGCAGCTGGATAAGAAGCAGGACATATCTGATCAAAGGAGAAACCATTACTAGTCTCATTACTGAAGGTTTTTGCCATAATGGTGAATGAATTTTGAACAAGACTGAACAGTGATGGATGTGTGTGTGAGCGTATGCTGACTGTCACAGTAAATGTAAATGCATGATTAAATCCGCGGTGTCTCTTCAGGGCTGCAATCTTGTTCAATTAAAGTGAACACAGAAAACATTGTGAGGGTTTTAACGCAATGTGAGGTGATATGTGACGTGTGGAAGGAACATGGGGTTTGATTAACATTTGAAACATTCATTAGCATTTGTATTGTTTTCAAGCATTATACCATCACTAATAATAATTTATGTATTAAAATTTGTCAATTTTGGTCTATTGTCATAACATTTTTTCTGCCACACAATTAGCGGGAAATTGCTTTTTTTGTTGTGAGTTGTGAATGTAAGCATTAGCTGACAGATTGTGTTTCCATAAACCAGAGTGAACAAATTAATAATGTGTCATTTTGACAGAAACATTGCCAAGGTTACTGACGGAAGAAAACAATTCACAGACAACTCTTTACACTCCAATCCAATTTTAATCAAATTAACATGTTGACAAAAATGTTTTGTTTTCCTAGTTATAAACATTTCTAATCTACTTTGAAATAGTGCCACATTTTTGCCAACAACTTTTGCTTATTTTGTTCCTAATACATTTTGCCAACATGTATGGCAGGCCATTTTTACACTTAATATATTTCTGTCAAGACATCTCTCAGAGAAATTTAGTACAGGAATAAATATTCATTTTCCTCAGTCTTAGTCTCTATTTCAGAGGTTGCTACAGCGGAATAAACCGCTAACTATTCCAGCATATGTTTTACACAGCGGATGCCCTTCCAGCTGCAACCCATACAGTAATTGTCTCCGTAATACCTGTAATCGTACCAATAAATATGTACAAGGACAATGTTATTTTGATGTCTAATATCGACATCAAATGACGTTGATATTTTGTTGATTTTAGGTTGTGCTGGAAAGGGACCAAAATCCAACATCGAGCCAACATCTTCAACCAACATCATATTGATGTCAAATAGGGACATTTATTCGTCAGGTATGGCAACCAAAATCCTACATCTGAAAGATGTCATATTGGTAATGTCCACACAACGTCTAGCTGTAACATTATTAGACGTTGATATTTGGTTGTTTTTAGGTTGAATTGGAAAGTAATCAAGATGTTGGACATTGATGTCAGCCTGACGTTTGGTTCTGACGTCAACTCGATTTTCCTTTTCCAAACAAGATGCAACGTACCATGACGTTGGGGTACAACGTCAATCTGACATCATGTTGACATCCTGTGATCCATTAAGCTACTGTACAAATAAACATGATTTAACATCCACAAACCGGGACCTGCTGTTGTGTGATTGAATTGTCCTTGTTTACTGACACTTTGCAGCGGTGGTGATTCCAGTGATTATGAATTAAATAACAATTTTTCAGTTTTGTCTTAATTTCAAAAATGCATTCTTTTAAAAACATGTTATATTGTAAAACTCATTGTTTAGGTGAAGCTGAACACAGAGTTGGAACAGGTCTTTTAATATCAGTTTCTTAACAAATCCTGTTCTGTGGACAATATGCATTAATACTGAGACATGGTAATAAATGCCAGCCAATCAATTTGGTGGGTGGGGAAAACAGCGCTGCTACGTTATATTTTATGACATTTTATTCTATTTATTTTGTTAAAAAAAAAGGACTTGATGTGTTTATACCACTGTAATTAGTATTTACACAATATACTACACACATGTCTGTCCAAAAAACTTCCAAAGGTTAATTTTGTATGATAGATGTCCTTTAAAGCAAAGATTTAAAGCTGTGTAGACATATTTCTCATGTCTGTGACGGAAATGTTTTCTGAGATTCCAGTATATTTCACATCAGTGAAGCTGTAGAAACTGTCGTGAAAACACACAACTGGACTGGATTAATTAGCTATTCAACAGCTTTTAGAGCATCAACATATTCATATTTTTTATCTGTATTGCTATTTAATGAACATTTCCGTTTACCTAAAACATATAGCTCTCAGTTGAACATGTATTATATAAAGATTTAATGATTGTGACTAGACTAGAGGCTTTGGAATATTTATTAGGGATTTTATACTGGTTTAAATAGCTGTAGTTCCCTGAAGCTTGCACTTTAACCTTCTCATTTGCATTCACATAATGAACAATCAGGGTCTGCCGCTGTTAGTTTACAGTCACACAGTTGCTTTAATGTACTGTGCTGTCCTGCAAGTGGGCGAGAAGCTGTGGAGAAGCTGATGAAGTGTGTTTTGTCAGAATGCTGTCATGCGCTTCATGCTCTGATCACAACGCTCCACTATTGCTTGTGGGATGTTGTGCAGTTTTAATGTACTGTACAGAGTCTCCCGTGCTTGTTAATTCGCTCTCAGCTTGTCAAAATTTTTTCACGGTGGTGACAAAGCTGTGTCTTGTGAACAGTCACTGTGGACATGACAGATATGCTGACCTATATATATATATATATATATATATATATATATATATATATATATATATATATATATATATATATATATATATATATATATATATATATATATATATATATATATATATATATACACACACACACATGCAGGTTAAATCAGAATTATTAGCCCCCCTAAATTATTAACCTCCTGTTTAATTTTTTCAAAACATCAATACACCCACAAGTTTGCACAGGGTTTATGAAGATTAGGATTTATTTAATCTGGATTTGCAGCACAAGGAATAATATCATTATAAACAGTCTTTTTACAATATTTTCTAATTGTAGAAAGAAAACTAAAGTGAAATTATATATTTCTTTCTCTTAACAGATGTTATGCGACTAAAACTTATTCTTTCGTCCTGCAAGAACTCAAGAAGTCCAAAATACATTATGACATTTGTTAGAAGGTTTTGTATATTATGGCTACTGCACTGCCCATTATTTTTAATTAAAGGAGACATACAGTAAAGGAACAATTTTCAAACATTAATGTGTGTTATAATCAAATAGAAACTATGTCATTTTAAATTGTAATAATATTTCATACACTCTCAGAAATATAGGTACGTGAGCTGCCACTGGGGTGGTACCTTTTCAAAAGGTACATATTTGTACTTAAAGGGTCCATATTGGTACCTCAAAAGTATATATTAGTTCCAAAACCATTTTAAGAGGAACACTTTTGTACTTTTTAGGTACTAGTATCTAGTACAAGTACTGGACAGTAATGACGCAAATTACTTCCAAACACTTAATTTCCAAAAAGTCTGTGTTAGTAAATGCAAGGCTATTTCTGAAATCCAGGTATTACACTATATCACAACGTTTCAGATGACTGCTCTATAGCCCACAGCTAATCAATCAGATTCTGGAGTGCATTTCATTTCTAAAGAAAATATGAATGATAAATTATCTTAAATAAAACAAATACATTTATAGAGATAGTTTAAGTATATAATTTCACTCTCCTGGGAAATAGAGGCCATGTGAATGGTTTGTGAGCACAATTAAGTGCACACAATTGCTGAATCAATTGTAAGAAATAATTCCAAAAGGCAATTTACTGTGTAAAGCCATTTAAAAAACTACAAAAAAAGATGTATATGCCGAGTTCAGCAGTTAATCAACCTGAATCACCTAAGGTGAAGTGACGGCGACCAGCGAGACCTAGCTATCACTCAAGTGGCCACGCCCTTAATTATGCAGACTTAATATACTAAACGGATGAGTCATAAAAAAAAATTCACCCCCCTCACAGTTGTCACAAAGGGTAAAATTAGCTATATAAACCAAAATTGTTCTTTGTACCTGGCTGTAAACACCTTTTTCTGCTGTAAAGTTGGCCATTTTAACATTGAGGTCATTTAGAAATTTGCTCTATTATGGAGCCAAGGCTAGCAGAATTTCGTTGAATTGTAGCTTCAGTTACTACCGTATTTGCTTCATGGGGGAGAGTGGAATGTTGCCGCTTGCCCAAATCTCAGTGATTTTGAGGCCCACCGCAACATGGTATAGCGCCATGTTTCTATAATGACATGCATACACAAGTCCACAAAACATTTTGTTTTTGCAAATAAACTGGGATTAATATATCTATTCTGACTCTCTGTGATTTTTATAAGTTTTATAAGTTTAAAACATTTTTAAAGCAGAACATGTTTGTAATGAAGATAGTAAAATCGCTATGTAATTTTTAACCGCTATAAACACCACGGCCGCATGGTGTTATTGCTAATATGTGTGTGTGTGTATGTGTGTACTGTAAACGGCATTTGTGTGTGACTCATCATTTCAGAAAGACTTGAATAAACTCACCCAAAAAATATAAAATATACTTAAGGCCGGCTCACACTGTGGATTTTTTTTATAATCCTGAACGATCTGGTATTTTTGACTAATGAGCTGAACTTCAGCTTCAAGTCTGTCTCTATCACTGACTGCTGTTTATCTAATGTAACAATGGGCGGGGAGCAGCTCATTTGGATTCTGAAGACACCAAAGGCTTATCTTAAATCTTGCAAAAGGGGTAAAATAGGTCCCCTTTAAAATGTAATTCCTGTGTAAATATAATTTTAGCCTGCTGTGCATCAGTCTAGATATTAAGGAATAATGTATAATTAATATTTTTGATTTTAATAAATCTGTTTAGGTAGAACTGCAAATATGTTGCGGTTTAATTATCTGTCTTTCTATGAAAAACTCTCAAAAATATTGTCATGCAGAACAGAATATGAAGTTGAAGTCCAGCGCCGAATGGAACTTCAGCTGTAACGAGCTTATCATCTCATTTGTATGTCAACCCCAGAAATCTGCAATGAATATACACATGAAAAGAGGAGAAATAGTGTGTCAAACCTCAGAAGTTCATGTGTGTGTGCAGGACGGAGATGTCAGGCTTCAGGACACAGTCTAACCTGACAGTGCAAATGGACCTCCGCTAATTTAGAGAAACTTAGAGTGAAAGATCTGACAGATTTATCCCTAAATAACAGCTCTCCATTTGCATTCATACATTACGAGTCTCTGTTTGATGTTCACTTCAGCAGAACGAGTAAGCTCAAATAACCTCCCATTCATTTCAAGAAATGGGTACAAACATCGAAATGCAATCTTGATCAAGTACTTTGATGCTTGTAGACTGGAATTAATGTCAATTGCTTTGCTTCGCATCAAGAGGACTGGCAAATGGATCTGGCAAATGTCAGTCCAAATCATAATGATGTAATATTTTTTTCGTGAACAGCAAATTATAAAATTCTAAGTTATAAAATTTTCTGTTTGGTGTTTTGTCAACTTTCATCACGACTGTCAAAATGTCATCTGCTTTTTATTTGAAAAGTATTTTGATTTTGACTTTGATAGTCAAAGATTCTCATGCCTTTTTGAATTTATAATGCAACAGATAGAACATACTGTACTGTAGGCCGCTTATTACTATCATGCCGAACAGTTTTATGAACAGTCATATATGGTTCCAGTTGTATTTCCATGTGAGCCTGGAACAGCACGACACAATTATAAGATTATTATACAAATGTGCTGGACTTGTAGAGTATGTCTGGACTGGTATGTGTGAAGTCACCACTCTGGTTGCCAGTTTCTCCATTGTTACACTGTTAACAATTTCCTGTAGAATCTACAGTAACGTACTGGCAGCAGTTCACCAGTTACTTTCTGTAAATTAAGCACCATTTATCTTGCTGTATATGCATTTACAGTATTGTATATCTTTACTGTAAAGTATACAGTAATTTTCACAATGGAACTTTAAAATGCAGTAACATAACTGACCTACAGTAAAATACTGCTCATATTACAGTTAAAAACAGTGTCATTTACAAAAAGAAGTTAACAGTGCAGCTTTGCAGAATCATACTATTTATTTATTTATTTATTTATTTATTTATTTATTTATTTATTTATTTATTTATTTATTTATTGATTGATTGATTGATTGATTGATTGTTTGTTATTCAATGAATGAATTTTAAAAAACGGTGTCCCCAAAACAGAAATATCTGATCACTGTCAATATGCTTCTTAGACTTTACACACCTGAAACTTGCCTACAGCACTTATTCACTGTTGCTCTTGTAGTTGTGTGAATTGCTTCCTTGTCCTCATTTGTAAGTTGCTTTGGATAAAAGAGTCAGCTAAATGACTATATGTAAATGTAAATGTAAATTACAATGACCTAAAAACATATGCTGTCAGGACTTTTTGGGCGTATAATTTTTTACAGTGTAGATATTTTGAAAATAAAGCAGAATTTTGTCTTTATGAAATAAAAATTTTGTTTTGTTTTATAAACGTTGAAAAAAAATCATAGTAAAGAAGACAGTAAAATAGAGATAACATTATATATATTTAGCCACCAAATTGTTAATGTGTTCAGGAAATGGTCAGAGTAAATGTTTCCAACACAGGCTCATTCTGAAAACGTAGTCCCATAGACGTTTCTGGAGACCGCAAATTATGTAGCCGGGGGTGTGTATAGCTGCATTTAATTTTTTGAACCAACACTACGGGGTGGTATGACAGCGTTCCTTTTCGCGCTTAACAGCTGATCGATTACCTACGTGTGGACGGCTTTCCTGCTGCAACCAGTTTGTCCAGTTAGCTCGTCGTGTACGTCGCCGGACTCGAGATGCAGAGAGGAGTTGACCACAACGACGACAGGGTTCGTTTTTGTTTTTTTTCTGGACGTCTTTTGTAAATCATTGGTTGGGTTTAGGGAAGTAAGTGGGTGAGCGGGTCAATCGATAAAATTGGTTGGGTTTAGGGAAGAAGTTGGGTGGGTCAGTCGATTG